>NC_048595.1:422631687-422729616 GCF_003668045.3 Cricetulus griseus
ACAGCCTGAAAAGACTGGGCCCCTGGCTGATAGGACCACAGTCGCATGGTGATCAGTGGTCTGATTTAAAATAAACGTATAATTTTACTGCTCCAAAATAATGCCGTTTCTTTGTTATATTATTTTCATGTAGCTCTAATTTTTTATATTATTGCTGGAAACAGCTATGTTATAGGGATCTTACAATTAGCTTTTAAAATTGAGCTATATTAAAAATGCTTTTTATTAAAAACACCAGAAGACAAGACAGTAGTGGAAAGAGGGACTCATTTTCACTTTCCACATTTTTTCCTTTTAAATTTCTCACTATTATTCATGTTTGCAAAAAAATGCTCATAAGCCCTTTCTAAATAGCATGGGGCTGGAGGCAATTATAAAATTAGATGTTCTGATATGACTTGTGGTTCTGATTCTGCAGTGATAACGACAGTAATGTGTCAGAAGTACTGAGTTTGCTGTGATTGGGGAGTGAAGCCAGGGATTATAACAGCATTAAACATTCTGTTTAAAGCCGTAATTCAGTAATAGAAAACATGTCCTAATTATATATTGTAATGTTTCTGTATACCAAATCTTCCTACATTCCTATTTCCCTTAAGGTTAGAATAAATAAATGAAAATAACTTTTATGTTTTATCTCATGGAAAAACACTTTAAAATCCTTATCAGAACATATAATTCACTTGGGCAAACTTTTCTTCTGCAGGAGGAAACTTTAAATGGGAATGGAGACCAATGAAAAGTAATGTTCTAAATGGGATGAGTGAGACACGTTTTTAAAAAAGAAACTGATATTTACCTTATTCTTCTCACCAAGTAGGATATTCATTTGTTTTATTTTTTTAAACCTCGTATTTCTGTGAATGTTCTTGAGTGTGTATATGTGACTTACAATATACAAAAATGCCTATGCACACCAGAAAAGGGTGTCAGAGCCTTTGGAACTGGCTACAGATGGCTACTAGCCACTGATGCGGGTATTGGGAACAAAACCTAGATTTCTCTGCAAGAACAGCAAATGCTCTTAACCACTGAACCACTCTCAGCCCTCCATGGCTATAATTTAATTGCATGCCAACTGGCAGCTAGATTGTAAAGAATAGCAAACAGTTGTGAATTTAACACACATTACACGTCATGGAGAAAATAAGAATGTTGAGACAGAACTAGAGAAATAGCATATGTCAGTTTCACTGGCTGCAAAAAAAAAGTGGCACACAGAAAAAGTGCCACCTAATATATAAAGGCCAAACTTGACCTACTGTATCAAAATACTGTGATGGGCTTGCTATTATCTTGATTTCTCTGGTGGAAAAAAAACTGACTCATAAATTAGTGTCAAATCATGACTGTTCCACTACTTTTACAGTTTCTGTACTTTGAGCCCCCTGTAAGTGGCTCATCTTCACAGTTGAGTAACAGAGAGCATGAATGCTCATCTTAACCCCTCTGAAAAGTAACCTCCACCCATCTTCTTAAGCAAGTCAGCTACAAGTCCTTTGAAATGTTTTCAACACTGACTTCACCTGCAGTAGTCTCAGTTCACTGGTAACTCCCCACACTCTACACCTTGTGGTTAATTTCTCAATCAATTTCTTGACTCCTGGATGGTGACAATTTGAATTAGTCCCCTTTCTTCAAAACTCTATCTTATAGACTATCATCAGAGCCATTCTTTCCTTCGAGCTGCTTTCACATAGACTCCTTCACCACTGAGACATCTTCCTGAGTATGTCACTTCAAATTCACCCAAGGAGGATACTTGGTAATGCCTCTAAACTCTGCCACCTTATGCTCCTGTTTTTTGTTTGTTTGTTTTGCTTTATTGATGAAATAATCCCCAGAAGCTATATGTACTTAAAATATTCTGCTGACACTCATGGCAACCTGAATTCAGTTCTCCATTCTCTCTGATCTTATCAATTGCAATTACTTTTTAATAACAATAATCCCTCTAGCTTTAGCCCTTCCAGCCAGCCTCCTCATTGTGGTAATGACTTTCTAAATCACTAATGTGATCTATGTGCTTCTTCAGCCATGCTCTGAAACTGTCTATGGTCTAACAAGAATCACTTAATGACTCCACCCATATTTCAAATAATAAACTATGCATCAGAATTTGAGTTACAGAAGAAAGAAACACTCTGGTAAAGTTGAGAAGGACTTATTAAAGTTAACCAGACGTGCTGTTGTATGCATTTAATTCTAGTTACTCACTAGTCTAAAGCAAAATGATCCTGAGTTCAAGGAACTACAGAATTATATAAGAGCAACCTGGGAACTTAAAAAAATCCTGCCTGAAAATTAAAAGTAAAAAAAGTGTTATGGATAGCTGAGTGCCTATTATGCACCAAAGCTTTAGTACTACAAAGATGCAACGGAGAAGAAAGGTAAATTAACTGGAATATTACTGGATAATTCACTAAATTAATGCTGTGTTTGGAGTACAAATTTGTAACTAAAGATGAATCTGAAACTCCTACCACAAAAATAATTAATTCTTTTGTTATGATAATTGGCCCTAAACATTTTAACTTCCTCATCTCTAAAGGTCGTGAATTAGAGGTAAATAACTTGAAAATGCTCCACTCTATCTTCGCACATATTTCTCTCACACAAATGATAAATTCTTAGGCAGAAGAATCTGAGGGTTCACTCAGACTATTCATCCTAACAGTAAGAGAGGATATCTCCCAACTTTGACACTAATACAAGGTGATCTGATCTTGTCGCCCATTTTTGTGTTCTTCAAAGAGCCACTGTGCCCATATACCAGGCAATTAGTAAAAGACATCTCTCCTTCGTATACTCTAAGTTCTCCAAAATGAGACCAGAAGATGAAATACATTTAGAAGTATAAAGGAATGTATATTGAGAATAAGGACTAAAATACTATAGAAGAAGACCAAAGGATCTTTTGCCTTTATACCCAACAAATGCAGCTGACACTCAGGATCACATGTGTTTTTTCACATGTGACTAGTAATAGATATACTAACCCTAACCCTAACCCAGAAAAGCCATGCACAGCTGTTTTCTTGAAATAGGTGGCAGGGTTGAAGTTGAACTAAGATGCAATACATCACTAAGGGATCAGAATGATTAACAAGGGAATCCTACTGACTAAATCTTTGGATACTACAGGGTTCCTTCAGTGGCTTCCTTGACTAAACTAAAATCAGCACCCTTCTGGACACTCTTCTTCAAGCCTATTAAATCAGAAATTATGTAAAGGCTTTTAAACAGTGGTTCTGGGTCCTCATGTTTATATAGTGATCACTTTATTTCACTCCTTGGGGCGGCTTGAATGAGAATGGCTGTAGGCCTACTAGACCTAGAGATTGACCAACATGGAGTCTGCCTGGCGCTGTCAGAGATCCTGATTGCCAATGAGAGTGACTATGCAATGTCAATGAATCAGAATACCTGGGTTCTGGGGGGGTATATAACGCCCCCCCCGCATTACTAAACGAAACAGTCTCCTGTCTTTTCTTTCACCTGACTCCCAGTGTCTGTGTCACTGATGCTGTGCCTTCTCACCCCTTCCCCCAGGAAGCCATTAGGACCCATCAACAAATGCTCATCCATAGGCTCATATATTTTAATGTTTGGTTCCTAGTTGATGGGTTGTTAGGGAAGGTACGCTTTTGTTGGAGGAGGTTGTGTCACTGGGGTATGAGATTTGAGTTTTCAAAAGCCCATGCTGGCCCAGACTCTCTCCCTGCTTCCTGCTTATAGACCAGATATAAGTTCTTAGCTATTATCCCAGTGTCATACCTGTCTACTACCATGCTTCCCACTATGATGATCATGGATTAACCCTCTCAAACTGTAAGCAAGCCACCAATTAAATGCTTTCTTTTGTAGTCGCCTTGGTCATGTTGTGTCTTCACAGCAATAGGACAGTAACTAAGACACCCCCAAACAAAAATTAGATGTATCTGCAGTATGAAACCCTCCCTGTCACGAAACACCAAGCTTCCTGAATACTATAAGGCTCATGCTGTTTTGAACTCTACCATCTCAATGGGGTTCCCCGAAGTCCACCACATCATCCTGATCAGGGCCAAGGCCCTCCCTCATGTGTCCAGGTGGAGAGTGCATCCCTTCACATGGGATGGGCTCTCAAAGTCCCTTTTTACACCAGGGAAAAATACTAATCCACTACCAGGGGCCCCCTAGAGTGCAGAGGCCTCCTAATTGACATCCATGTTCAGGGAAAAGTTTGTAAGTCAGTTTATTTTCTAGAACAGAATATATATATATATATATATATATATATATATATCATGTATAAATTGGATTTTTTTTGTTTTTTCCCTTTGACATCATAAAGGAAGAAACTCCTTTCACAGGTGTTAAGATTGAATAAGTGAATACTCTGAAAAACACTGCTTGGAATAGGACTATCCTGCTAGATAATAAATTTCAGAAATCACTTAAATTTCTCCAAAAAGTATTTTCAAGATCACTTTTTAAATGGTTAGTAGATAGTGACTTCATTGTCTATTGACTCATTACCTAGAATTTTCTTCACTTATAGTTTAGGTGGCTGTTTTACTCCTTCTATTTAGAATCTATCTCACTTAGCAAGCGTTCTCCTTGCTTCTGTGGTTTCCTCCAATTTACAAGCTTAGATACAATGCTTTATTTTTTCTGTCACCCCAGCGATATGAACATTCAAAACTATTGACATTCCAAAGATCACTTAAAATGTGGATTGTATAAATTCTCTGACCCTGGTCTCCATTCCACAGTGCTTCTGAATACAGTCCCTGTCATAAGGACAAACACTCTTTGTGAGATACAAATGGTGCATACAAAGACATTTTCAAGCATATTCTTGTAGTACTACTTTAAAAAAAATAATATGCCAATTTCAGCATGCTTTCACAAGAAGAAATACTAGACATTGATGGAAAATTCAGAAGCAGAGAGCAAAGACAATGTAAAGCATGTGAAATCTAAAAATTGTCACTTACAAGCAAATATGAGCTTTAAAAAACACCATAGTTAAAAGAACTAGAGAAGAAAGTAAAAGTGTCCCCTTCAAAACATGCTATCTTAATTGAAAAGTGGTACACAAAACAGGCCACTGCATTCTATTTTAAAAGGATTTCAAAGAAATAGACTAGACTGTAAGCTATAAGGATTGAAGACTAAAAAAAGAGATTAATTTTAATTTTATCATTTTAAACTTTTACTAAATTATACTTTTTGACAGTTTCAAAATTATCATAGCACTAACATGTCTGGTATCTAAATTAATTTTAAATAAATTTGAAAATTCTATAACTTGCAATTTTTATTTATCTATATACACTAAAGGAAAAAAAACAATTAGCTACAAAGCATTAAGATAGGCACTTAAAAGTAGATGGTAATCTGAGATCAACTGACAATATTATGGTTTATGTTTTTGTATGAACAAATGACAAACCACTAGTGATTAAGGGGCTCCTAATTAGTCTTGCATCCCTGAATGTGGCTGCAGGTCACATCTGTTTCCTTCCAACTATGAAGCTCGGGTACAGGAAAAAGGAATCAGAACTGGAGGAAGAGAACCTTAGCTACCTTGACCTATAGCTTTACAACTTTGAACTCATTTCTTTCCTCAGACTCCAGACACCCATTTTCTGAAACAAACAGCCCTGATTTTGGCACAAAGAATCTTTCTCTTTATAGGAAACACGGTGTAACCATAAGGAAATGAACTCTAGAGCTATATACCTACTTTTTCATATCACTTGTTACTGTAAAAGTGCTAAAAGAAATAATGAATGTCTGAAACCAAATATTGTCAGACTATTTTATCCCTTCATCTTAAACTCTAGTCACTTGTGTAATTAATAAAGTTATAATCTCAATAACTCAACAGATATATGAAATTGTATTTCATCTACAAAATTGTTTTAATTCTACATTGGACATTGTTTTGTGAAAATTGTCATGCATGCATACATAGAGAGAGAGTTTTCTGTACTGATTTTCACTAATAAAAGCATTTTATGATACATACTCAAGGTTTAGTAACATGTAATGTAATATAATAGGCATATGAGCATTATATTTAAAATTAATGTCATAGTCAGGTCTTGAAATATTTACTATAACATGGTAAGTTTTATTTACATATGTGTAGTATGTATAGTTTGCAGAAATTTATTAAAAGGATGATGGTTAACTTAAAACAGCTTCTTAGGTGGTCATATATAAGATACTTAGGTTTTAGCTTTAAGATATGTTGTTTAAATTCTACGCTAACTTTTTAAAGTTTAAGTTCTGTGAAGAGAACCAAGCACTCATATTAGAATTCATAGAGGACTCATAGTACAATTCATTCCATCTGGATACCAGAAAAATATGTGCTAGCCTTTATTAAGTTACATCTTTTTAATAATGCTTTTAATTTGTTTATGGACTATTTCATTACTAAATAACATTCCAGGGATAATCTTGGAATCTGTTAAGCAATTGTTCTATCTGAACATAAACACTTAACTGCAGACTTTTCAGCTAAGCAGAGACAGAGAACATTAAGTAAAAACTGTCTCTATAAGTATGTCCCCACAAAATAGTAGGTGAAAGCCAGCCAAATTTTTTCAAATATATGAATCACAGCTAAGTGTGGTAGAGTAAGACTGAACCCATAGCACTAGACAGATTAAAACAGGAGGATAGTGAACTTGAGCCCACCCTGGGCTGCAACAGGGAGACTTTGGAAAACAAATGATTATGTGTATATTGAGCAGAGATATACAAGCCACATTAGAACAGAGTCAAATTTGTCCAAGAAAAATATTATTTATTTAATTGATTTTTAAACAGTTTCTCTTTATGTGATAAAAACTGGTCTATAGCTCAAGACCATCTTGGCTCACTTCACACATGCTGGAATTACAAGCACGACTAAACATGCTCAACTAAAATACCTTATTTACTTAAAAAGGTAAGAAACAAGAAGACCCACAAATACCTATACAATATTTATATTTATAAACAAAGAAAATCAATTTTTTCATGTTGATTTTCATACTCTACATGCCTTCTTTGAATAGATGGCATGCAAGTTTCATAGATACGACCCCCCACTCACTGTCTACAGTCTAATACAGCTAACTTTGAAATGAACATCTAGAATCCATGGATCTTTCCTATTATTGTCTATGTAGCAAGATAAAAATGGCTCAAATAATACTAAAATAATTGAATACATTTTTCCTCCTATCACAAAAACTACCTTACTTAAAAGAAATTCCTGGAGATTAGTGACCAACTGAGGTTAATGGCCTGAGACTATACTTTATGCAATTAACTCCACCCAGCCATTCATTAATCCCCAGGAAATGCCAGGCCTACAATTGTTATTACTTAATTATTGCCCAAATGGAACCAGGAGCGACGAAACCTGCAATGTGATTGGCTAATGTACAGAATTAAGTTCTTCATGAATGCTTTGTACATATCAATTAAAAATGTACTGACTTTAAAAAATCCATATGCCTATATTTCTTTTCCCTTTTCAGTTCATAATAGCAATAATTAATTCAAACCTGGGCATTTTCTGGGAATTAATGGCCAGCAGATGTTAATGGCCCTTGGCTGTACCTTGAGCCATCTACTCCTCCCTGTTGGTCATTAATCCCTGTGAAATGCCCAGCTACTGGCTAATTAACTTGACAATGAACTTAGTACAGACATACATAAACAAAAGATTTTTATTTATAGCCTCCAAAAAACTAGAACATAAAAATATTATAAGAAGTTCAGACTAAGATTTTTTAGTTTTACATAGAAAATTAGGAATAGGTAGTTCTTCCATGATAATAATTTCATACTTCACTTAAGATATGAGATGAACTTCCTTCACAAACAAGAATATAGTTTATAACAAGAAAAATCCTATCTCGATGCATATTTAACATTATAACACATATTAACATTATTTGTACACTTGTGTTTCTGTGGAGAGTATATCTGTGTTCCTGCAGTTTCTTCCAGATTCAGAAGAGGGCGTCGGGTCTCAGCAGTTGTGAACTGCCTGATGGTGGATATTGGAAACTGAATTTAGGTCCATGGCAAAAGTCATAAGTGCTTGTAACTCTTGAGTCATCTCCCAGCCCCTAACATCACAACTTTCAAAAATATTTTGTGCATTAAAAATTTTGTTTATATAAAAACAAAATTGCACTGTTTACATGTAAGAGATCTTAAGAAGAAAAGTGACTCCTTTCAAACATGAACTTTTTTTATTTCTCTGAACTCTGATTCATAGTTTACAAACAACTCCGAATGGGAGACACATGTACCAGAGAAGTTGAAACTTAATGAGTTTTAGCACCTACACTTCCTCAAGAGGAAAGAAAGGAAGAAAGAAAGAAAGAAAGAAAGAAAGAAAGAAAGAAAGAAAGAAAGAAAGAAAGACACACACAGACAGAGAGAGAGAGAGAGAGAAGAGAGAGAGAGAGAGAGAGAGAGAGAGAGAGAGAGAGAAAGGAAATACTATTTGTTTTTTAGCCCATCAAGAGGACATTATGCAACACCACTAGCAAGCAATTAAAGGAACACAGTATCTGGTTTAGGCCATCTAGTCCCTTAGATGCTAGGGATGAATTTATCATCTCTGATGCTGCATGCAGTTCAACTTTTTAAGTTAATAAATACCTAGCAGTGGTAGAAACCTACCTGATGGAACACATGCTATCCTTACCTGACAGCTGCACTCGTGAGAGCCCCATTGATTCCTAAAATTAGACTTGGCACATAATTATACCCTTCAGGAAAGATCAGCTCCAGAATATATTATCTTCCCTACAAAAATCAAGATCCCTTAAATTACAGAGATGAATGTCATACAGAAACATAATTTGAAAGTCAAGATTCTGCCTACTAAGCACATGGATTGCAAAGATAACAGTAATACATAATTATGTTAGCGGCCCTTAATTATATATGTAAGTCTATATGATATTGTATTTTATTTATCAATCTTCAAAAAATAATGGCCAGGGATTTTTTTAATGGATTTTACAATTAAAATACTTATTTTCCAGTATTTTACAATTGATTCTATATCTATTAAACAAGTGATCAAATGTTCTGTGATCACCTTAGACAAATCTTTGTATATGACAGAATACTAGTTACCAAATTACAATGATAATCAAATAGGAACTATTTTAGACCATCTTAGAGAAATCTTTATAAGTTAGCTAAATTTATATGTGAAAAAGGAATGTAACAAAGTATTTAATATTTCTTTCTTTTTTCCATTTTTATTTAAATCAGAGACAAGATTGTTTTACATGTCAATCCCAGTTCCCTCTCCCTCCCTTCCTCCCTCCCCTGCCCCACACTAACACCCTACCTATCCCATACCCTTTCTGCTCCCCAGGGAGGGTGAGGCCTTCCATGAGGGTTCCTCAGAGTCTGTCATATCCTTTGGGATAGGGCCTAAGCCCTCCTCTATGTGTCTAGGCTCAGGGAGTATCCCTCTATGTGGATTGGGCGCCCAAAGTCCATTCCTATGCTAGGGATAAGTATTGATCTACTAAAAGAGGCCCCATATAATTCCGCATGAATACAGATATCTTAAGGAAAAAGAAAGGCAAAATATATCTTGGTTTTGGTCCAATACCTGTATACAACAAAGATTGTATTCTCTATTTCCTCATTTGCATGCACACAAATGTGTAAGTAATTTAAATCATCTATGAGTCTTGAATGGATCAGACCATAAATGGTACATATTATCTTTGTAGTTGATCAAAACATAAGGAAAAACCAACCTAACAAAGCTTGATGATATACTGAACAGTGAGCATTGAGACTACAAAACAAATTTGTTTTAATCATGTGTGAGTGGGTATGCCTGACTGAATATGTACATGTGAGCACAGGTAACTGCAGAGTGCAGAAGAGAACGTTACAGGTGTTACAGGTGGAGTTACAGGTGGTAGTGAGCTGCATGACATGGGTGCCAGGAACTGAACTCAGGCCCTCTAGAAGAGCAGAAAGTACTCTCTAAAAGATCCATCTCTCTAGCCTCAACCCACAAATACTGACGAACTAGTTAACAGTAATTATTTATTAAGGAACCTGCCCACAACACAAACATCACACATATACAGAGACTACCAAATAACATTTTCCTGAATGTAACCTTAATGCCAACTTCTTAAAAATTTCTAGGGAAATGAGACAAGTACTATTCTCAGTGTTAATTGGAGCAATTTCTCTTTCCCAGTGAACAATGGTGAATGCAAGACTAATGGATGCATATATGATGCATATACTGAGAATGAGTGAGAAATGAGTCCCCGTCTCTAAACAAAACACCATACAACCCCCTCTAAGGTTCCAGGAACATTGCAGAAGAGAGGTGCAAAGAATATAAAAGTCAGAAAAGAGGGAAAATAAAGGTGAAATGCCACCTTTAGGCAAGACACAGCCATTGCAATCAAGAACTCCCAATAGCCTACACTGAGTGTGCACAATGGGCTGACCAACAACTTGACATGGGAGCAACAGGGGCTCAAAGCTTTCTACTACACTCATGGCTGAACGTGGGATTAAGTCTTGTGGTCACCATTACCATGCCACAGCCTACAGATGCCACTTGCACACATATACATCTATACATGCATACCTACACACAAAAAGTAAAATGTTTAAAAACTAGATAGAGAACTATCTGGTTTTTGTGAATTTTCAATACTGGATTTGTTCCATTTTTGTTTATCAAAATCAATTTGAACCTCATTTTTCCTGCCCCTTCAATAACTTAAACATGAGCTGCCTAAATCATGACAAATACAAATGTTTTAGGACTCCAATATAAGCATGTAAGTAGTACTGACAGGATCGATGTGCATAAAGTCTTGGGCAAGGTCTTTCTTTGAAGACAATGTATTTTCTGGATGAAGTTCAAAGAAAAAAAGAACATGAAACATCCCTACTTCACAGTGGTTTAGTATAATCAAGATTTATTCCAAGCTCCATTTCATACAGGAAATACTCTGCCATATTGAGTGTACCTAATATATCAATCACCTAAAAGAGAAAACTGAATAACAGATCTATGGAAAGAAAATGAATGTTATTTTTAAAAAATTACAAAAGTATCAAAGTGTACAATATACTAGACAGAAACTGAAAGCCGGTCACCAAATTCAACCAAAAATTATGTTAATTTTTCTGCTTTGCAAGTAAAAACATGAATAATTTACAAGCACTTTGAAATTAGTTACATTGATATAAATTCTGTTATTTCCTATATGATAATTTTTAATTCAGCAATCTATAACAAATAATGGGAATAATTAAAGTCATCTCTTTAGCAGGGACTGCTCTCCCTTGTCCCTGTTGCTATTACCCAATCAATACATTATACAAACACTACTTACATTTCCACCCTATAGAGAAACAAATTTCCATAATTTAGGTGTGCAGAGAGGGAGTGTTCCTATGGGCACATGGGGATTTTTTATATAATGAAATATAATTCCACATATATCATTTTTGAGATACTCTTTCAAATCATAATACCCAAGGATCAAAGGAGCTTCAGATTTACTAAGTAACGTCAAGGGATTAATTTTTCTTGCCTCTTTTTTATTGGAGTTATCAGCTAAGATTTCCCAATTTGACTGATTTGCCATTATTTTTAAGCTATTTAAATCCTAACAGCTATTAAAATATGCCATAGTCAATGGAGGAAAGAGGAAAGGAAATTCTTCCCAATCTTCAAACGACTCTCTAAAGGGTTCACATGCCTTCCTCGTGCAAAAGTAGTTCAAGTGCTTTCGGTCAATTTCTAACATTTTCCACTCTTGCATATAGTCTGTATTCACCAGGGAGTCTCGCCATGGTTACTACCTTTAGTCTAAGCAATTATGCATAATCAGATTCTATTTATTACTGAAGCCACCCAAACTACAACAGGAAAATATTTTAAGACAATGCTTAATATTTAGATGTTTCTAGCAATTCTTCAGGATATCTATTTGCTAAATTTATAAGAAATTGTTTTGTAATCTTGGCAGTCTTATACACTCATCTATATGAAAAGTATTTTTTCTTAACGCTAAAGACCTTCATCAGTGGTAGGAATTAATGAACTTATAAGGAAGAAAAACATATAGACTAATGGATGTCTAAATTGGTTGAGCCATGGAATGCCCTGTATTCTTATAAAAGTACATTCCTAGGCCTTATCTAAGGAGATTCTCATCAAATAGATTTGCATAATCCATAAATCTTAGTCTCTCAGAACAGGGTTTTGTGACTGTTTTTTATTTAAAGTTCTCCATATAGTTATAATCTTCAGTAGTAGAACCACTAACAAAAACGATTTTGAAAAATGTTTAAAAACTCCCCTGAATTATATGGATTACCTTAATAAAACAGAAACTCTCAAAGTTAAATGAATTAGCTGTTACTGAGCTATGTGAAACTGTATTAAATACCATAGTACATTCCTAAGAAATGTTTCCCATCTTCAAAGAATCTAAATCTAATGACGGATAGGGGCATATATCATGCATGAAATAGTATTAAATTTGAAAGTATTTAAAGCTGTCCTTTTCACTAATTTGTATGATCTAAAAGCCCTTTCTTTGTTTCCTATTAGCTATGTAGTAACATATTACTGTAGCCCTTAAATCTGAAGTAAGACAAATTTAAATATTTTACACTTAATGTTTCAGTCAAAGGAATTTTAATAATATTTTAACTATGGATAAGCATGTATAAACCTAATGCTTGCTAGCTAACTAAAGGTCAGTTGTAGAAATGAGAATATTTAGTCAATAAAAGTTGCTGTAATACCTAGAGTCTGGTTGGAAGACACACCAACTGGAGACAAAGTGACTAAGGTAAGAGTCTTAGTTATGTTACTAATGATGTGATAAAATATCCATGACCAAAGCAATTCTTAGAAGAAAACTTTTTTATGTTTCCAAAATGGTAATAATCTGTGATGGCTGAACAGATAGGCAGACAGAGCAGCAGGTCAGAGCGCACATCTCCAACAACAAACAGGAGGCAGAAAACATACTTGCAAAAATGCAGGAGTCCTTTGGAAACCTCAAAGGCTACCTACCCCTAGTGACACACTTCCTCAACCAAGACTTTCCAAAACACCATGGACTAGGGACCTGACTATGAGGGACATCTCATTCAAACCCCATGATAAAAAAAATCTTCCAAAACCTACCGACAGGAAAAATATAGGGAAATAGCAGAAAACGCCACCTAGAACTAGTCATGTCTGAAGGGCAATCAACAGAGTGTATCACTGGGCAGAAGCAAAAATATATAGGAAACTGGGGAAACCCAAAGTCAGTTTACATCTATTCAAGTTAAAGTGATGGATGAAACTAACTATAAATATTAAGGAGGTTGAGTGAAAACCTGAAGACAAAACTAGAGGAATTTATCAGAAATTTGTCCATGCTATATTTCTGCCTGGAGTCTCAGCCATGTTACAGATGAAAAGTGCCGCCTGATTAATGACATCTTATGGACATGAGGACACATGAGAAATATAAAACACTCTGGAATAAGGAATTTAAACATTACTTCTCATTTCTCTGAAAATGTTTTTGTCTACAAAAGCAAGAGAGTCAAAAACAGCCAGTTTAGCATTTTCACTATAATTATTTGTTAAATAAATAAAAAGAATATAGTGAGACTTGGGTAAATTATCATTTCATTTAAGCAGTTTCTTTACATTGCCCCCTGTTTTTTTAAAACTTATATTGTAGGTTTACCTTGTAAGAATTCACTCAGGCACACACAGTTGAGTTCTATTTCCTTCAGGCTGGTTACCTAGCTGGCCTAATCACTGGGAAATTAAAATAAAACCCACTCTAGATAATTGACCATCTTCTATAATTGAAAACTAGGTAGATAATCATTAGGCCCAGGGAAATGCCTGACTCTCATACTGTAATATCAACTACCATCTGTCTATTAAATTAGTCATTGTAAAATATTAACATATAAATGACTACTACAGGGCTATTAAAAAAAGTGGCCCTAGAAGTTAATTAATTTTTTTTCATTTGTTGACTCACCCATTTCTTTCCAGGGAACAGTAAGTAAAAGAATTCAGAGGCTGATGAGGGAAAGGGGAAATAACTTTTGTCATGCAACACAGGCATCTAAAAAGTTTATAATTGCTTACTTTGCTATCTAAAGGAGTTGCTCTCATTCAAAAAACAAAAACAAAAATAAAAAAAAATAAAATAAACCAACACTGAACAAAGAAGCCAAGGGAAAAATTACACACAAAAATATTTGACCCATCTATAGAACTTGAGGAAACTACACTGGCAGAAACTCATTGACAGAAACAGATATCCAGGAATAGAGTGAAAAATAAAACTGCCATTCTAATAAACTTTGCAGTGTGCACAAATCCTTGAGTCTTTCTGGCATCAATTGAGAAAACACCCTAAATATGTAAAATGACAAATTATTTGAATGAGGAAAGGGAAAAAATGTAAATATCCAAAGATCCTTAACAGGACAGTAGGAACCATTAACAAGATGGTCACCTGTTTTTTGTTTGTTTGTTTCATTAAATATGTGATTGTTATGCTCAGAGACTGTCTGTAGGTACATTTGGACACAGCAAATAGTTCCGGTTACACCACCTTCAATTGGAGGACAAAAGCACGCACTGCCAAACAGCAGATGGTGAAGTAGAAGGGAACAGCTCCAGCACATATTTTCACTCTTCTACAAGTTTTCTTTCCTCAAAAGATTATACCATAAAGCAAGTTGATTTAATTAAGATACCAAATTAGTGTCTGTCATTTGCAAAAAGTACATGTTAAGATCATGGCCAAATTTTATGTCCCCAAATTTATGTCTTCTGAAAATCCACTTATCTCTTCATTTGCTTTGAAAAGTGATAAAAAACGCACAATTTTATGAATGCCCATACTTATGATATATAAAATAATTATTTTCTAAATATAATTTGATGTTGAAGTATACTAATGGTAAATTAAATTGCATTTATTACAGATCATTATATTCATTATGTTATGGATATGTTTATCTTATTGGTTGATGACTAAAGCTGTTTCAGCCAATAGACAGGGAGGATGTAGGCAAGCAGGAAGTATAGGTGAGGTGACCAGAGTAGGAGAATTCTGAGAAGAGAAAGCCAGAAGTGAATTGTCAGAGAGACTTCATGTAGCTCCCAGGAAGGCAGGACACCCAGGTATTCTCCAATAAGCCAAGACCTTGTGGAGATACATAGATTAATAGAAATGGGTTAATGAATAAGAAAGCTAGCCAATAAGAAGCCTGCACCATCAACCAAACACGTTGTAATTGATATAAGCCTCTATGTCTTTATTTGGGACTGAATGTCCTAGACAGAAATGTCTGTCTACAGAACAGAAAAGTATTTTGCTTAATAATTAAAAATTAAGCTTTAATTTTTAAGTAATTCAAAATATTCTCTGGATCAAGCAGGATGGTTCAGGCAAAAATCTCAGCATCCATTCTAATGCCTGAATTATATTCCTACGACCCACATGGGAAGGAAAGAACTGATACCCAAAAGTTGTCCTCTGACCTCTATATGAACATCATGGCATAGGCACACTGACACACATACAAACAAATAAATGTATTTTTTAAATGTTCTCTGTATTGTGCTTTATACACATGTATTATTTAATATTGAAATCATCCTTGAGATAAATATTATTTCCTCTTCCATAATTCAGTGTTCTGTGGCAAACAGAAGATTAATAACTCTCTCAGAGTTATAGTTGGCTCACAAAAGGCTGAGCTGTGGTTTTGCCTTAAAGGTGACTAACCTCAAATCAAAATCTCTGTGCACTATTACCGAGAATCTCCCCCCTATTAAGTTTCTCATAGCAGAGACTGTTGGCTATTTATCAAACTCACTTTTCAAGCCCACAGCTTGCCCATATTTCTCTGGAGTTGAGTATGTCAAGGAAATAAGTCTAACCAAGGGAACATGAAACAAAATACATTTGCCTCTACCAGGTTTAGCTCATAGGAATTGCTCACCTGTACCAGTTTGCTGTCTGTTGCTGTGATAAACATGACCAGAACAGCTTGGGGAAGAAAGGGTTTATTTGGTTTACATGTCTAGGTCAAAAATCCATCACTGGAGAATTCAGAACAGGAACTCAAGCAGGAACTGAAGCAGAAACCATGGGGGGGGGGGAACTGCTTGCTGGCTTTCTCTTTCATTCATGTTCAGTTACATTTTGGATAGCTCAGGTCCATCTGCCCAAAGTGGCAGTACCCACAATGAGCTGGGTCCTCCTCCATTAATGAGCAAACAAGCAAATGTCCCACAGGCAAATCTGATGAAGGCAGTTCTTCAACCCTTCAACCACATCAACAATGTCTCCAATGATTCTGGACTGTGTCCAGTTTTAGCTGAAGCTAATTAAAAGAACTCTACCCAGTCTCTCTCTCCCCAAAAGCTGCACTGTAAGTCCACGAAGATTGCAGGGCTGTGGGCAACACTTCAAGCAAAACCATCCCCACAGAATGTCTTTATATTGGTAAATATACTTCCTAAGTGAGGTCACTGTGATAGAAGATTTTTTTCACCAGTCAACTAGTATTAGCCTAATTAATAAAAGCTGTATCATCTTACAAACACCAGGGCAAAAATATGACAATGGCTTGAGGAGTTCAAAAACCTCTCAATTACAAACAAAAAAAATTACCTCTGTAACAGTCAGAAATTTATCCTCCATAACAGCCAGTGATAATATGACCTCTCCTGTTGTAAAAAGTTGGATACAATAGTAACTTAAAGGCAGAAAACATGCAAATTAACTGAATTTTCATTCCTTCAAAATCAAACAACAGCCAAAACATCTTTGAAGTGATGTCTCTGTAGCTTTTCCACCAAATCCAGGTGTCAGGGATAATAAATGAATCATTTTTTGATGTTTATTGCACTTTAAAGGGATCATAACAAGTTCCCAAAGGAAAAAGGCAAAAGCATTTTCCGGTGCATCTCACCTGAAGCTGATGTAACAGTGCTGACAAGTACAAAAGATAACTACTTTGTTCTGTCACACTGTGGCATGTTGTAGAAAACACAAAGCATTGTGTGACCTTTAGAGAAACAGCAAAAAGTAGCTGGCCTTGTGGGGTTTAATGTGGGTGGTTTTGAGTTGTTGAAGGTCCTGTCTCTTCCCACTGTGGTCAAAGGTATCTCTTGAGGAATCTCAAGTAAGAAGAGAAATGAATGCCGATGCATTAGAGAATTTAAGAGTAAGGGGGAAGAGGGATTCAAGGAGGAAAATTCGATGACCGTGGGAAAAAATTAGCTAGCTGGTAAGAATTTACATGTGTGTAGATGTCTGTGCAAATTTCTATTTATTCAATTTCCAGCTGCAGAGTTAGGCTAGATGGGTATAGACTAGCCATAGGTGAACTTAGAACGAAAGCTAGCTGCTGCTTCATTTATAGTTTTTAACCCTATTGTCTTTATTTAGAAAAAAGTAATTTCATGCTCCTCTCTTACTGACCAGACATTATTAACTGGTATACTCTCTTACTGACAGTCATTATTGAATTCCAGACCCATAAAATTTCAGTATAGTGTAAGGTCCTTGGATATAAGAACTTCGTAAAAATAAATGATGGGTTGCCATTAGATTTATCTTTAAATATCTAATGCCAATTACCAAAAATAAGTGCCTATATATTTCTTCAGGACCTCTTTTTTTAACGATTAATTTCTGGAGTTAAAAGAGTAACTAATAGAAAAGGACTTTAGCCCTCTCAGCTATATTTCTTAAAGTAAATGTACACATAATTTGCATTGGAAATATTTGAAGATGGTTAATTTAGAATAATGAATTAGATAAAAAGGGGAAATTCACTAGAATTTTTATTTTTCTTAAATCCTACAGAAGACAGGGAAGGATGAAAAATAAAGGTAAGACAGACAGATAGAAAATAAATATCAAAAAAAGAGAAAATAAATACCAAACAGAAATGAGTGAATTCAACCCTTTAAACAAACATTAAATGTTCTTACTTAAAATTGTGGTTTGATAGTCTGAATTAGTACCATGGAGTAGAAAGTTTTCTACAGTTGAGACTGCAAAACTAAAATGTTCAAAAATATATCAAGGTTCTATACAAATAAATTTGAGTATGGTGATGGTTCTTGGTTATCAACTTGATTGGCAGGGTCGACACTTAACATCAATAATGGGTTCCTGTGTGTGTGTGTGTTTGTGAGGGAGTAATGCACGTGTGTGTGTGTGTGTGTGTGTGTGTGTGTGTGTGTGTGTGTGTGTGTGTGTGTGTGTGTATGTGATTGGTGAAGTGCACACCTGTGTGTATGTCTCTGAGGGAGTAAGGCACACCTGTGTGATTTGTGAGGGGAGGAAAAATCACATAAAACTCTCTATATAGTATTTTATTAATTTCTTTGAAAATAGTCATGTGAAAGCCATTAAAAATCCTATTATCTAATCTTGCTGACTATAAATCAAAAAATTATGAAGTTTAAAATTGTCAAACTGAAAAATATAAGAATGAGTTATAATTTACTAATACCATTTTATCTTATGTTGTACAATTTTAATTATGACTCTTATATGCAAGACTATGAGCTTAAGGCTCTTTTTTTTTCCACAAATGATATTAAGATCTCAGCTACACATAGTATGGCCAAGTCCTACTGCCTTCTTTTTTTTAAATTGTTGGAAATTCTGTCCTATTCCCAAGTCAAAATTCATCTACTGATTTTTTTTAAGATTTTATTTATTTATTATGTATACAACATTCTGCTTCCATGTATATCAGCACACCAGATCTCATAACGGATGGTTGTGAGCCACCATGTAGTTGCTGGGAATTGAACTCAGGACCTCTGGAAGAGCAGTCAGTGCTCTTAACCTCTGAGCCATCTCTCTGGTCCCCCCTACTGCCTTCTTACTGGTCAACTTTATGTATTTTCCTCCATCAGGTATGGCCAAAATTAATAACTAACTTATTTATCTACTTTTACATGCAATTATTATATTATCATCTCCTGTGCATCCTTATTAGTAGCCATTAGAATTTGCTTTTAGTAATGTTTTAAAGTAAGTTTATTTTCCATATTTCTACCAAAGAATTATCAAAATGAGAATAACTATACATATTATTGGGGGTCAGATAAACAAAAGTTTAAATTCTGGAGATGACTCAGTGTGTAAAGTATTTGTCACAAAAGCTCAATGTCAGGAGTTTGCATCTTCAAAACCAAATGTAAAAGCCAGACGTGGTACTGGGCTCCTGTAATCACAGGGAGGTAGAGAAAAATTCCCAGAAGCTCATGGGCCAGGTAGTCTGCCACATGTAACAGTAAACAACAAAAAGGCTGTCTCATTAAACAAGGTGAAAGACAAGGAGAGCTATGCCCAAGACTGCTGATATCCACACATGCCATGTCATCTTTGTGCTCAGACTCACGCTGGCAGTTAGGTTGGCCACACACCTCATATACACAAACACACACAATGTTAAAAATAAATTCTGACTTTTTAAGAGTGATATTTAGAGTCAAGGAAAGCCTATGTATGTAAAGGCATGTATCCTGATTAAAGTATAAAACATGTTTCAGAAATTGCAGTACAAATGATAGTTACTTATAGTACTTGTTGATAAAATTATTAGGCATGGGAAAGCTCTGGAGCATAAAGTCAATTGCTTTCCATTTATTCATTTATGACATAGGATTTATTTTCACCAGAGCTTATTGGACACATAAAATAGCTTATTAAATCTAGGTGTCTTCAAACTATACTCAGTGAATAATTTAGTAATGAAATATATTAATATTTTACTATAAATAACATGCAAAAATAATTCAGTTCACCTTACTCTTAAACTTTGACAGACACATATAAAGCTACTAACAGAACTCTTTATAAAAAAGCATAACCATTTACTATAGGTAAGATAAGTATATAACTATTCCCTTCTAATGGATTAATTCAACAATGTATCTGGGCAATTTCAAATATGGCTATTGTGCAATATAAACAAAACTGAAGTGTACATAAGTCTATGTGTTTATCTAAAATATAGAATTAATGAACTGGTTTGACAAGGTTTTCACAAAGGAGAAACAGCTACAGGTAGGTCAAAGCACTTGAAAATATTTAGCAGACTAAGGTCTGCAGAACTTATCACCTCACATTTGACTATCCTAAATCTTAAGTAAGATTTGGCTGTGATAATTCCAATGCTACCATTTAATAAGAAATTGAAAATGTTACAGGGAAACAAAATTTGATTATTTTTTCCATGTATTTTTAAAATTTTTTCATACAATATATTTTGGTAATATCATTTTCCCTCCCACAACTACTTATGTCCTCCCTGTCCCTACATACCCAACTTCATATTCTTTCGCTAGAACAAAGCAAACAAACAAAAAGTCCCAACACCAAAAATGGTCTGTTTTGTGTTAGCTAACTATTTCTGAGCATGTGACCTGCCCTGAGGCATGACTGATATATCCAGTGTCACTCCATTGAATAAAACCTATCTTCCCTCTATCATTAACTGCCATTTGCCAACTGTAAATAGCTTCTTAGTTAGGAGTGGGACTCTGTATCCACTTTCTCTTCTTCAAGATGCGATTTTGTTTGGTTTGAACTTGAACAGGTCTTGTGTATGCAGTACGAATTATGCTAAATGAACACAATAAAATGACTCCTAATGACATATCACTATAGCTATAGATCTGCGGACTGCTTAACCCTCATCAGAGAAGCTTCTTCTTGTAATGGAAGGTAAGTAACACAGCTACACCTAACTGGTCAATATGAAGAAAGTGAGGAACTTTGGAGTGCTCATCCCTAAATGAGCTGTCTTTATAATGCACCCCCCACACACACATGTCGTCAGAAATCTATGCAGAAGAGTGGGCAGAAAGACTGTAAGAGCCAAAATAGGGGACAACTTCAAGGAACCGGCATTTCCCAGATAAAACAGAACTGATACACATATTTACTCACAGGAATAACCAAACTTTCAAATAAAAATATTATGAAAAGGTATAAATAAAATAAGTATGGAGCCATGAAATCTCCTTGATACTCCAATTTAAAAACTTAAAATCATATGTGAGGCATCAACATTGTAGGTGGGTCGTAACCATAAATCTTTACACCAGCCACCTGAGTTCTGCCTGCCACGTGGGTGGCCAAAATAATATACAGAGACTTATATTAGGTACAATGCTGCTGGCCAATGACTAGGATTTCTTATCTGCTCAACCATGATCATTAATCTATATATTTATGACTTAACTTATCGAGGACACCAACCTTGCATCCTGTCTTCCTGGCAGTCACATGGCAACTCATGTCTCTACTACCTTTCCCAGAATCCTCGTCAACTCCTAGTCCAGCCTAACTTGCCTCCCTATTGGCCAACAGTATTTTATTCAACAACCAATAAGATAAACAAACACAGAAAGACCTTCCCCATCAGTGGGTCATTTGTTAACTATGAGTGATACTTCATTCATGCTCCACAAATAATTTTTTCTCAAGAAAAACAATATGTGAAGCAAAATGACAATCATACTATAGTTCAACTATCAAGTATCAAATAGAAAATTGGAAATGTTTTCAAAAACAGTAGCAAATTCTCAGGAAATGTTACATAAAAGAGGGGCAGAAAGATTATGAGAAAAAATACTAAAGTCAGTTATGAGATTGTGAATTCTAGCTATGACAGAGAAGCTACAACCATGAAATTTCAACAACATGGCTGCCTAAAGAAGACATAAACAACCACAAATACAACTGACATCCCAATATAAACCAGGGAGGTATCACAGGGCTGCACCCCTAGATGAAGAACCACAGGCAATTAACAACAGCAGAGAGAGGGAAAATTAATCTTCCCTGTAAGGATAAATCTTTCTGCCAAGCCCCCACCACCAGGTGGGTGCCTGAAATAACACAGAGAGTCATATATTAATTACAATGCTGCTGGCCAATGACTAGGATTTCTTATCTGCTATCTCTGTCTTAAGTATCAACCATAATCATTAATCTATATATTTTATAAAGACTTATCTAATCAAGGACACTGGGGGCATGCATCCTTTCTTGTCAGGCTCACATGGTGGCTCCCAGAGAAGAGTGGAGGAGGAAGAGGAAGAGAACAATTTCCTGCTTGTCCCTGCTTATATTCTGAGTCCTCCTCCACTCCTAGTCCCACCTAACTTGCTTCCCTATTGTCCAACAGTACTTTATTTATCAACCAATAAGACAAACATATACACAGAAAGACCTCCCCCATCACTTCCCTGGGATAAACATCCAGATTGGCTACAAAATTCCAACTGGTCAGGTCTATACACATATATACACAGGCAGCACTGAATAGACTCAACAGGTTGAATTTATATGCTTATTCATTTACATGTAAATACAACAACAATTACAGAATAGGAGGTTGTAAATTTGGCAGGGTGGAGTGAACATGGAAGATGCAGAAAAGGCAAATTATTATATAATTATATTTTAATTCATTATTTTTTAAAATCATGTTTCAAAGGGCAGTATTACTTTCACTAATGATTGATTTACAGATAGGTAAATCAAACAGGCAAAAATGCTATGCAAGACAGGTAATACAAAAACCTACATGTTAATGAAGTCCAGTCTCTTATACATGGTCATGATCTATAGGGATATTGAAAAGTTTTGAATAACACAAATATATATGATCATAGATACCACTTTGATTTAAACCTTTTTTATTTTTGAACTATTCTATGCCTTAGGCAATATACTGTTTAGTTTTAACAATCAACGTGACATAACCTAGAACCTCCTAGGAAGAAAATGTTGATAAGGAATTATCTAGAACATATTGGCCTTTAGGCCTATCTGTGGGTATTTTCTTCACTATTAATTGATGTAGGAAGACACCACTCACTGTGGGTGGCACTATTCTCTAGGCATAGGCTCTTACCATGTGTAAGAGAGAAGAATGCTGAGAGCTAACAAGACAGCAACCATCAATACATTCATTCTCTCTTGATTATGGATGTGATGCATAAAATTCATATTAATTAAAATAGTTTAGCTATAAAAATTGTCTCTTATTTTGGGAGTTCATTTATTAAACGTAGAATAATGATAAGTAGAGTTATTCCACGATTGGTTCGAAAGTCATGGATACTATAGTCTTATTTCTGGGTATGTCATTTTTAAACCCAAGGGGAAAAGATGAGCTGTCACAGTTCTAGAAATCACATGCAAGTATGATGTTTTAACAAAAAGAAACCGCTTTGCCTGTATGTTGCTTTTCATATGGAGAAAACATGGTGACCTCCCTTTCATTGAGAAGATTGTTATCCAATTTCCATGACTGAATGAGGCATTGACAAAGGGAATGAAATAATGGTGACTGGCTTGGAGAAATTGTGATAATCTCCCCAGGTACAGGAGTAACCAAACTAAATTTTAATCTTGTAAGGAAGAAGTAAAGAAAGGCAATGTTAAAATAAGCCATGTGTCTATACTATGGCTTGGAAATATAAAGCATTTGATATATTTACAATTCTATATGTAGGTCCTTTAATTCTCAAGGTGTGAGATTCCTTCTTGAAAAATCTTTAAAGATATATACATAGATATAGATAGATAGATAGATAGATACATACATACATACATACATACATACATATAAATGTGTATGGCTAGGAATTTTACATGGGTCTGAATTATCATGTATGTATATTTCATTCATATAACAGTATCTAGCTCAGAGATTTATATGCCACAATGCAATATATTTGTTACTTTTCTTCTATCACCAAGCCTCCCTCATCACCTTCCTTCATACAACCAAAGCTAATAACTTTCCAAAGAACATAGCCTGTATTTTATTTTCTTCTCAAAACTGCAAGTCTAAAATGTCTCTTCATCTTTTAGTCTACACATGTCACTTGTTTAAATATCAGGGGTGTTAAATTCTAGCTTTACTATGTGTGGTGTTGGAGATTGAATGACAACCTGGTTCAGGCTAGACAAGAGTTTTATCAATAAGCTACATCCCCAGACCTTAATATTACATTTGAACAGTGGCCCATGTATTATAATAAAATATATATGCAATTATATTATGTATAATGATGTATATTATAATAAGTTCTTCATATGAAATATGCATATAAAATATGATCAATATTATAATGAATAAGAAAATAAAAGGAATACAGTTTCTAGGGCTCTGTCTTTTTCTGTATTTCAATCACATCCTTCATCTCTCTTCAATTACACTGAATTGACTGTCTATTGTACTCTCTATGATAATTTCTTTAACTGCATTATTGCATTTTCTCCTACATGAAACATTCTCCTAACTATGCCTCGCCTAACACATTCTAGTTCAACATCAGAACTTGTTTCTGAAACTGCACTTTCTAGGATATTATTTCAAACTCAAGCTGTAATAAATGTCCATTATGACTCCAGAGCCCCTATTTGCTAACATTCACAATAAAACTCTAAAAGTATCTAACTTTTCATCTAGGTCACTTTTATATCCTTTTGCCTAATCCTGATGGACTTCCTGGTACAGAAATAGCCACTCTGTGGATGAATACATTTGCTTTGTTTATAAAGCACTATCTAAAACTGAATGCTAATAATAAAATTCCTTGCATTAATTTATGTGATAATAAAAATGATTTTAAAAGTTGTCTTCATAATGAAAAACCCAGTAAATTTCACAAGTATATACCCTGAGCCCAATGCCATGCTAAGTACCTTATACTTTCCCAAGTAATTGTCAAAACAGTTCTGGGCAACAGAAACATTTGGTCCATTTTAAACGTAAGGATATGAAAAACAGAGAGGGTAATGAAGTTTTCCAAGACCACAGAGCTGCAATTTATCTAGTTACAGAGCTAAGGACAAATATCTTTGGGTTTTGCATATCAGATCTAGGTGCTATGCAGGTCTATTAGTTAGCACTGGCAAATGAGTGGCCAGGCAGCATGCATAAACTGATGTGACAGGCTGCAGTCCTCTCAAATGTTCACATGATGCAAGAGTTTCAGTTGGAATAAAATTATAGTAAGTGCTTTGGTTTCAATCATGGCAAACATTTTCTACATTCTGTAAACATTTCTCGGAACTTTTATGTTTTGTATCACAGTTGAAGATTGTAATTAACAAATATATTTAAATTTTCACTGAGAAATAATTCATAAACATTAGCTTTAACGATTTTCCCTCTTTGGATTAAATATCTCAATGATTCTGAGTGACAGCATTTCTTATGGAGTCTAGACAATGGTATTCATTAGATGAAACGGACTTATGAATTAGGAGTTTAAGCATACATTGTCATCATTATCCCAAATGTGTATCCATCAGCACTGCATTATTATGGTCAATCAGAAAATAATTTTCACCAAAGTACTTGGTTAACTAAAAGATGGTTCACAAAAAAATGGAAAATTGTAAAGACTACTTACAATATTTCTGTCATATCATGGATTACTATATCTAGTGCTTCCAGTACAAGAGGTGATTAGCAATGGGTTGTGTAGTAAACTCAAGGCAGTAAAAGTCCCCTTGTTAGCAGCCAAGGTCAGTTCTCTTCTTTCTTCTTCTCCCTTCAGCCACAGAAATAGAACTCTGTAGTTTCTGCATGGAGCAAGGTGAATGAGGCTGTGTCCTCTCCTTGCAGTACCATTTATTACATTTATTACAGGCCACTGACATAATACAGCTATATTCCGAGTTTAAAAAGTTATACAATATCATCTCACTGGAGTACTTGAAAGGCATGTGCAGAGTGTCATTTATTTATAAAGAAATCTGCCAACCAAAAGACATCGCATTGCTTTGAGGGGCCTCCTGCTGGCAAACGGAGTAACAGTTGCTATGAGATTTAAAATGCTTCACACTGTATGAAAGAAAACTGTACACAACCCTACAGAGTGGAGTTGGATCATTTTTTAACTTGTAAAAAAATACTTTACTCAAATACAAGCACAATTTAGAAAACTTCAAATTGTGTGTGTGTGTCTGAGATTCATGCTGGCCATTGAAATACCAGTTTTACTTTATTATAATCCAGTGTAGTATACTAATAAATTAATTGATATGGAACTAAACTTTTAAGTATATCTCAGTTTCCACATTTTGAGTGAGTTCATGTATAGAAAAATTATCTCTAAAATTGTAGTTCTAATTATTGCCTCAGATCTCAAACCTAAATTTTAGAACAATTAATACATCCTTCATAATGCCCTTCCAGCAATTACGCTTAAGAAAGAATGGGAATTCTGAATTACAAATTAATCGGCCAATTTCATAATTTCCCATGATCAATCCTAAAAATCATGGTAACTAGATGGATATTAAATGGTATTCAGGCTATCAAATGTCCTCCAGCATTTACAAAGTTATAAAAAATTGCAGAGTGTAACAAAGTATGATAAGAGTCATGCATGAAATCACTAAGAATCAAATTATCATTTTAAAAATCAACTATTTATTTACTACAAGTCTCTGCAAGGTACAACTGTAAATCTTCTTTAATGAAAGACAACTTTGACAATCCACTTATTTTCTATGATTGACATGTAGCTTGGAAAAGGTGTCTCGAGGCAATAGAAAGCACTTATTCAGTTGAAATACAGACAGAAAAAGGGGAAGGCACAAAGGGAGCACTACCCTGTGGTCCTGTGTACCTGCACAGCCTCTGTCACTCTCCTACTGGACAGCAGAGGGTGTTGATTTAAGCTCTTAGGACGGGAATAGTTGCATGTTGGGCAATCATCACAGAGAAGATTTCTTTCACAAGTCCTGAGAGTGCTCCAAATTGGGATCGCAGTCCAAAGGGACAGCTGCTCTCTCATCTCCCTGGAGAAACTATTTGGGGCTCCTGGCTATTTGTTGCTCTCTGCTTTCAGAAGCATAGGCGATAGCATTCCTGGCCAAGGGTCCTAGTCAGGAGGAATTAAAACTTACAAAAATACAAATGATTTCAAAAAGTGCACATAAATCCAGAAGACCTCAATGGTCTCCATAGAATAAAGAGTACAGATTGTCTGTCCTTAAATAAAAGTGTAACAATTTCTACTTAATTGGAATAATATTCAAATCTTGTAATATTAGAAGACACATGAGTTAAATACAAGTTACAAGTCTATCTAATATAATAAATACACTAAAGCTTAAAAATACAACTAATTTCCAAACTGCTTTGAGAAAAGTTGATAAATACATTATACGTTTTCAAGAATATATGGGTGTCTGGGGTGTTTTTCAAGATATAAAAGCTACTTTATAGTGTAGAACAATGGAGGATAAATAAATGCTTATTGAAAACTAGGATCACTAAAATCTGAGCTGGGTGATAATAAAAAATCATTTGATAAATGAATACTCATTTAAGCAGGATTCCTTTCAGGCTGGTATCTCCACAAAAGTACAAATAATGTACTTTTGCAGATATGTGAAAACTAAAGGAGAGTATGAGAATCAAGTTCTGAAATCATATAAATGACAATGTCAGTGTATGATGAGGTAGTAACTTTAAGAATCTAATTCTGAGATTGGTATTTTTCCCATGGCAGTACCAAGGCTTATTAAACTAATGACAAATTAAAATCAAATCTTTGCAGCAAAAGTATGAAGTCTTTCTCTTTTGTTTTCACATCTAAATGTTAGCTACCACCACAGTAACATGAGAGAAGTTCAGCTGTGTGTTGTTTCCCATACTGCGAGGGCTATGTCTATACTTCCTCCAGTAGGCCCTAGAACTGGGCTGATAAGAAATAAAATTGAAAAATCCAGAGTCCCCACAGAGTAGCCTACAAAATCAAGTCACTGCTTTGTGAATATCCTTGGCATGTTAGAATCTTGGCACACCTGCCCAAATGTATCAAAAGAAAGGGATAAAGCAGCATTGCTAATAGCAGGGGTTGGAGAAGAGCATTAATTCACACACACATGGAGCCCTAACAAAGGTCACAACACTTCAAAATTGCACTAATGTATTTTAATAGAGACAAAAATAGTTTCAAAACTAAAACTTATACAGAGGATTGGAAGACATTCTAGATGGGTTATTAAATAGCATATTGACTTGGGAGTGAAATATTAAAACTGTTAAGAGGAGAATGAGTTGGTTCATGATTCATAGATGCAATTAGAGTCACTCAAGGGTGGAGGACAATGGGATCTAAGACAAAAGCCAGTATAAAGAGAGATGAAGACAGGATGAATGTTCTGTATAGTCACTTTATCTCCAGCAACCTACCTTACTGAGCCTGTTACATTCCTGTTTCTCTCATGAACTCAGTTGATTGCCCCTCTTTAAAACCAAACCTTGAAAGTAAATTGCTCTCATTTCCCTCACCTTGACAACCTCCTCACAGAACAGGATGAACCTAACCTTCAGCACCCACTGTCTGATGAAGGGTCACCAGAATTAGCAACTATTGTCACTTGTAGAATTCATTCACCAGGTCTATCCAAGTCATACTGTCTTCGTTTAAAATAAATCATGATATCCTAATTAGATCAACATATTTTAGAGACCTTTGTACTTAACACTTTTTTCGTTCTGATTCCCTGGGCAATCATGCTGAAAATGAACGTTATAAAAAATAACCAATTCTATGGGAAAATTGATGTGAATCATCGCTTAATATTTCAAATTATTGATTTGAATTTAAGTGAGAATTATTGTTGAAGCGACATGAAATCCTCATCCCAGAGGTAATGGCTGTAGCTAAAGAATAATTAAAATTCTCGAAGTCATTTGCTTATGACAGTTTTGCTGCTTATATACTCACATTTGAAAACAAATAGTAATTCAACCACTTCATAGCAAATCTTTATTTATTTAAGAGTTCAGCTCCTGGCTTTTTCAGGAACTGATAGCAATCTAATCACACATTCCTACTGCCCATACTGTTTTGGAGCACCACCTGTCAGCTAAAGGAGATAATGACATGTGGCAGAGCTTGTGCACAAAAACATCTCTACCTACTCTCAGTCTGAAGCCAAAAGTCTTGATACTTTTAATCCATTTGGGGACAAAAAAAAAAAAATAAGGCAATCACAATGTTAACTCTTTTACCTTGGTAGATATGGAAAACAAGTCTTTTAATTTTTGGTATGTATAATAGATTGTTTTATTTTAAATAAAAATTTATAAAAAAGAATATCTTTTCTGAAGACAGCTTCAAAATTTTACCAAGGACACTCACAACTTGACATATCACATACTCAAGATGGATGCAATTGTTCACAAACATCAAATATTGTGTAGCTGATGGATAGAAACTCTATCCAAATAATAAAGCACACAAAAGTATTTAGATATCTTAAAATAACTATCTGAGTACTTGGAGTTTATGCTTGATCTTTGAGGTCACGGGAAGACCACCATGTCACTGCATTCTCCTATACGTAGACTTCTGGTCTTTCTTGGGGATATAGGCTTTTGTGACAGGGGCTAGAGAATAAAGGTTATTGATGGGTTTTCCCAGTCATCTCTGTGAACTTCTGAGAACTCCTGCAGCAATTTCTTAAAAGGACTTCTCAGTTTATACCCTTGAACAAAACAAAAATAGTATTGAGAAAATTCACATCAGAATTTTGAAATAAGAGCAGAAGCAGACACCCACTGCTAAACACTGAACTGAACTCCTGGAACCCAGTTGCAGAGATGGAGGAGTGATGAGCAAAGGGGTCAAGACCAGGATGGTGAAACCCACAGAAACAGCTGACTGGAACAAGGGGGAGCTCATGGACCCCAGACTGATACCTGGGAAACCAGCATAGGACTGAACCAGATCCCCTGAATGTGGGTGTCAGTTTGCAGGTCTGGGCAATCTATGGGGCCTCTGGTAGTAGATCAGTATTTATCCCCAGCATAACAAATGGATTTTGAGAGCCCACTCCACATAGAGGGTTACTCTCTCACCCAAGACACACGGGGGAGGGCCTAGGCCCTGCTCCAAATGATATGGGGAGCAGAAAGAGGATGTAATAGGGGCTTAGTGGGGGTTAGAGGAGGAGGCTAGGGAACTGGGATTGACATGTAAAACAAGCTTGTTTCAAACTTAAATAAAAAAATAGAAAAATATTATTCAGTCCATTGAATCTATATACAAAATGATATCAACCATTTAAGATAAATTCAGCCTCCTTCCTCCACTCCTCCCTCCTCCCACATTCCCAATTTACTTAGGAGATCTTATCTATTTCTCCTTCTGGGGGCATCCATATGTGTCTCTCTTAGGGTTTCCCTTGTTTCCTGGCTTCTCTGGGGTTGTAGACTATAGCCAAAAAATATCACTGGCACATTTCTGTGAGCTACAAACTTCAGCATATCATGCCAAGCTTTTAGTCTGTTTTTTTAACTACCTAAATAAATGGCCAATAGCCATGAAATAGGGAAAAATATCTAATAATCACAATTCATTCAACAGTGGATCCATATAATAATCTCCTCTGTATTTGTATGTAAATCTTGCATTTCTCTCTAGCATGCAGAAATTTATCCAAATCATATAAGTTGTGTCCTATCTTCAAAAGTTTAAATGTCTATAAAAGTATAAAAAGTTATCTCATGAATTTGATTAAAAATCATTTTCCCTTGAAGGCACTTTAAAAAAAAATAGGGATGAAAGGGCAGTGGATTTGGGCTTGTAGGGTAAACACAAATCTTTGGAACAAAACTGTCTCTCCAAACTTTTTTTTTTTAAACCAAAACTATGAAAACAGAATATAAAGGAAAATCATTTGAGAACACTGGCCCTCAGACAGAGCCAAATTTCTTCCCCAAATAGCCTGCTTACACTGTGTGAGTCCAGGTATACAATTATTATGCAAACCATTACATCTCCTGTGCATAAACACAAGAAACACAAACTTAAGTCCAGTTGATGAGAAAGGGAATTCCATGTTCTCACATTGATTTTTAAAAAAAGTAATAATTGGTTTAAACTTGAAACATGATAAAACATTATATAAACACAAATAGTTATTATAGTCATCTGTGTTGTCTGTATGGTTACTTGAGGGTGTTTATTTCCATATTCAAACTATTGATATTTACATTAAGGAGAATTATTATGATCATAGGCATCATTGGCTCACCACCTGCACAGGTATACCATTTGGCAACTTACTTTGTCTCTCTTCGTTTTTATTTCTTTATTGGTATAATGACAGCAGTAATCCCCATGTTGGTAAAATCAGGGCAAAATATTATCTAGAGTATTTACCACTCTTCTTGACACCTCTTTTTAAGGTTTTTTTAATTTAAATTTTATTTTTACTCATTTTGCTCATATGTATGTATGTGCACCACTTACATGACTGATGCCTGAAGAGGTCAGAAGAGAGAGTCAGTCCTCTGGAACTGGACTTAGAGATGGTTTCTGGGAAGCAAACCCAGGTCCTGGGAAGAGTAACAAGTTCTCTTAACTTCAGAGCCATCTCTCCAGCTCCACCATAGTGGGCCTTTAATAAATTCTATATGTGATCTTTCTGGCCATTTATCGATAAAGAGTTCTCTATTTGTAGAAATTTATACCAGGATAGTTAAACAGTATTGAATGTGAATGACTAGAGAAGAAGACACTGGTTTGTCCAAGTAGAGATATCCAGCAGGCAAAGGATTAGAGCCTGGTAGATGAGTGAGAAGTCCATTATCTACAGAAGGGTCAGGGGTTCCAGAACTAACACACAAGAGTAACAACCAGAGTAAGTTTAGGGGCCAGAGAGATGGTATAGAAGATGATACTGTCTGGCCTCCATGCGTGGGCCACTCTACTCATGCTCCCTTACCCACACACTGACACATATGTGGGCAGCTCTGTTGATATTCCCTTATCCACACACAGACATATAAAAGCATATACACAATTTGAAAAACAAAAACATGAATCTTTAAGAGGAGTAAGAAATGGGAAGTTTCTTTTTAAAAGTGTTATCTTCACTCCTTCCTCTTTAAAGATACATGCATAACCAAATATCTAAGTCTGATTACAACCAAAAACTGTCAAATAAATCAATATAATATTGCCTCTGGAGGGTTGAAGACAGAGAGCTCTTTAGTCAGGAGCACTTACTGATCTTGTAGAGAACCTGGGTTTGGCTCCTAGTACCCCATGGTGACTCACAGTTGCCTTTAACTCTAGTTCCAGGGCATCTGATGCCTTCTTCTGACTTCCAGGGGATGCTGAACACAAGTTACACATATAGACACATATAAAAACACCGAAGCACACACATATACAAACCAATTGAATATTTTTTTGAATAGAGCATTGCCTCTGCTGTAACTAGCTATATGATTCAGCCAATCCTGAAGTGTATGCTTCTTTTTTCCTCATCTGTAGAGGAGGGTCACCAATCCTGTAGACTTCAGCACACTGCAGGTGATATATCCAAGTACCAACACTGCCATAGCCTTGGAGAGGAGACATCAAAATAGATAGAGAGTGTACACAGCAAGGATGTGTGTGAATCAGAAAGACCAGGGCAGACAGTAATGTATCACAGGAAGTAGTTTCTTTACAAGACTCAAATTTTAAAAGAACAGGCACAGAAGGAAAAAAAAAAGGAAGCAAAACACCCTTTTTGGTGTGTATCTTTAGACAAAACAGGAATAAAAGAAATAAAAATGCCAAATGTCAGGAAGTAAGATACTTCTAAGTTTGACAAAAAAAAAAAAAAAGAGCTGGCATGTTTATAATGAAGGGAGTACTACATGTGCATCTATAGCTTTCTAGGCCCACTCTCAGTCTCCTGGGAAAGCTCTTTTTATTTTTTTTTTAATTTCTCAGCATTTCACAGTTCACCGACAACTATAGGCCAAGGTTTGACAGTCCCCGATAGGTCTAACAATAACTCCGACAAAAAATAATTATTTATATGATACAGTTTATTTACATTTTGTCTTATTGGCTTTTATTACACTTTTTAAAACAATTTTCCTATTCTTTTCAATTGCGAATTTATTGGGATAGTTTATTGGATTGAATGTTTGCTGTGAAAAAAATAAGAAGAGTTTGACATTTGATGTTGGGATCCATAAAAATGGCTCTGCATATTCTTGACTTAAGGTCAGAAAGTTTTACTGCTCTTTCACAGTTAAGCAAGGTGTGTTTAATGGTTATCTTACCTTGACAACAGGATATTTGGTTTAGGGTGTGATTACTTGATGTTTTGGGTATTGAGAAGATAATTACCATCACTTGTTCTTTGTATATTGGTAAGGAAGTCTTTTGACTCCCCCTCTTTTGATTAGGGTGTAAAAGAGCTTTGAATAATAAACGTGGGGCAATTCCTGATATTCTCCAGATGCCCTCCCAACTCTATCCTGTATCTTTGTCTTTTTTTTTTTTTTTTTTTGTATCTTTAACTTTTCTATTTGCCATTTCTTAATCCACACTACCCCCTCTCAAGTACAGACCAGACAAGTCAGCTGGACCTGACAGATGCCTCCCACACACAATTTGAGAAAAACAACCTCTTGAAAGCCATCAGGGATCCACTAATCTGTGCAGAATGGGTAGAATGGTGGGATGCAAAGAGCAGAGAATAACAGTCATGGCCATGAAGACACAGGATCTTGGCTGGAGGCTAAATAAGGGCACTGGGGCTCAGTGTGCTTGTAATGAACCCTGAGAGTTAAGGCAAAAAGGACTCTCAGAAGTCATGGAACCTACCCCTTCCTCAACACTGTTCTCCAGTTGTTCCTCAGCTGCCTCATCATTCCTTACCCTCAGAGAAGTAGCCAGATCATAACTTACCACCCCCCACACTAAGAAACTTGCTACCTCCTGTTTCAAGATTCCAGCTCTGGGAAGCCTGATGAGAAACTCCTTGTTGGTGTTCAAGTGAAATCTGATGCCTCAAGTTTCAAGCAGCTGTTAATGTTTCTGTTCTCCAAGGCTACACAGAGCAGTGCTAATCCCTCTTATACATAACAGCCATCCAAATACTAAAGCCTGTTATCATGTCTCCTTCTTACACAGATGATTCTCCGTGCTTGCCATGTCCTTACTTCTTTATTAATTCTTCAAAAAGAGTATGCCACATCTCTGTTTTAACAAAACTACTTTAAAAGAATTACACATCTAAACCTATTAGTAAAAACAAATCTCATAAGAAATATGTTTCACAATTTTCAAAATTTTATAATTATATAATTCTTTGATTACATTTTTCTTTCTTCTTATATGCCATAAATGAAGAGTAGGTTTGGTACCCTAAAGGTAGCATTCCATATGCATGCACACACCTGTGACAACTGTCTTACAGGTTAATCAATGAGGCCATGTGGTCATTACATACTTGATTTGCATCTCAAATTTAAATTTGTGATTGCTAAACAGCCAAGTTCTAGATCCAAATGATCCATCAGTAGCCATTCTCAGCATCTGTTTCTAGAGAATCTTTTGATTCTCCTCACTCAAGTAATCAATCTGTAGGCCAGAGAGTCATTTGCTGGTTAAGTCATTTGCTTTTTAACTTCCAGTCATTTAAAAAAAAAAAAAAGTCATCTAACTCAGACACATGAATTCCTCAAATTGGATAATACTGAATTGTGGTAAGCTCAACACAATACTATTCATATCTGTTATTTTAAAAATTTATTGGAGGGAGATGCCTCATAGCAAGCATGATTATCAAGATTTGGATGGCAAAATCCTATCTATTAGTCTGGAAGACAGTATGGCTGCCTGTGATTTAGGATTCCAGAAGTACAGGGATCCCCCAATGCAAACTAGCTAGCAAAATCTGGCTTTAACCCTACCCTGACATATAGAGTGGTAAACAATGGAGCAAGATATCCAATGTCAACCTTGGATCTCTACGGATGCAGACACATGTGTGAACACAGACTCACACAACACACACACATCTTGTGGGGTAAATGTTATTATATTCAGCAATAATATTAAGAATATCTAACAACTACTAACAGAGACAAATCAGAAAGAATCACAGCACATGCCAGAGAAATATGGAAGCCGATTAATATCTCAGATATTAACTTTAGCTGTTTAACTGAGTAAATCTGAGGAAAGGGTTCCTGAGAATGAAAGTAAAAAAAAAATCTGTCAAATAAGAATATACTTTGGTACCTTAATAGGCAATAAAATCTTTAAAAATACGTGCGCAGGTAATTGAATATATTTTGTTCATAACATCCTATGTGAGAGTTTATAGAATTTTTTTAAATGTTGAAGTTCTCCTAATTCCTAGAACTAAGGAATAAACAACAAAACCATTTCTTCATATAGTTCAGTCAGAAGCATGGGTAATCATTTGATCTTGACACACACAGGATGAGGTCAAAAATGTCTTCAAGTTTAAAGCCTTCATGTACTCTCTCAGCACATACACAATTACTAAAGACCGTAATCAAGAGAGAAGAGTTTGGAAAAATTAACCTTGAAATAACCACTAGCAATATGATGAGATGAACAATTCATGAATATGAGAATTATTTTCTATTGTAAGCTTGATTATAGAGAATATAGTCTTCAGCCATGACCAATGCCTAGCAGACATATAAATAACACTACATGTTTCTGATACCTTTTAACTTACTGTTTTTTTAGGAATAGGCCTTCAAATATTTCATATACAGGTACTATCTTTCCCTACCTTTTCTCCAGAATCACATTTCCTGCAAGTGTCACATGCTTTGTAAGAATTTTTTCCTAGTGTAATTTTATTTCATTTAGAAATCTCACCAAAAGTTATCCATTTGGAAAATAATTTTCATAATACCTGAGGCTTGCTGGATTGCTGTGTCCTGTTGGTTTCTGTGACAGGTAAGTCACTAGTTTAAGAATGAGTCTGAAGCATCTAGTAGACTCAAATCACAACATGATCACATAATAACAGGATTTCTGACTTGCAAGCAGAAAAGAACCATTCACTACACATGAAGTCCCATGTGTGGCCTTGAAACAAAGATGTTGCACAGATTTCTACATATTTTTATTATTGGCAGACTTGGAGCTATTGAAATGTGTTTTGTTTTATTTGTTTTCCTTTTCCCCATTAATAAATCTACCTTCACAGTATTCATCATGCCAGAGAGAAATATAGTACTTAGAAATTTATTTCCATGTAACCTATAAACATTGAGCAAAAGCTGGAGGAGATGAGTTAAATCTGCACCTTTCAAGGAATGATGAAGCCAGTGTGCAGGAGTAAAGGAGAATGTATCAGATCTAAATTTGCTAAACAAAATTAGATGCATTCCATTCTGTTGGTCTTATCTCTTTCTCTGGCGCACAGCGTGCTAATTCTGGCCACAAGCAATAGAGTAAGCTCAGCAAAAATAATGAATGCCCCTTTCACCAACACTTGTGTGAAATGTTTTGTCTATTTCAATTTATCTCACAGTCTTTTTTTAAATATACTTTCAATTTTCATCCTGTACTTAAAAGAAAAAAAAAAGAAAAAGGCCAATAAAGAATTGTATCTGAATACTAATCACTTCAATTCCCATTAATTCCAGGCACGTCTTTAGAGGTTTGGATACATCTCCAGGGACAGTGGGCTACTAAATTTGAAGTTAACAACTGGGAGATATTAACCATTTAGCTGATGTATTTAACATACTAAGCGTATGACTTTAGCACTAATCCTTTTATGGTTTCTCAAATGTACTGATACATTAGTTAAAAAATATCACCTAAGGTCTGTGGCCTCTGACTACTAATTTTAATTTAGATGCATTGTTTCATCCATTGCTAGTAATAATGGTAATTGTGGCTAAAGGTGTCACATTTAACTGGTCTACAGGGTAAAGGTCAAAGATAGAATTTTATCCATGCTAAATAATGTGATTAAAAATCCAGTGAGTTATATTTTAAGGAATAGGACCTTAATAATATAGCTGTCACATAACATAACTGGCAGTGGCATGGGTCCATTAAACTATGTTAAAACTACAGAATAACACATGAGAAAGCTTACATGACCCATTTTTAAATATGTCCTAAAATATACAAAGTCCAGTCACAAGCAATCTTACCATGATTCTTATTTAACTTTTGAACTTCCCTACACCAATGTGGCCCTGTGTCTCACTCCATTTTTTTTTAAGAAAAGCATAAAAAGTCTGGTTCCATTATATTTCTAGCTCCTGCTTCATGGTTTTTTTTTTTTTCCTGAGAAGATAAAACATATGGGAAGGTTTTCATAACATAGGCTGTGCAAAAACAAAACAAAAGAACAACAAAACAAAATGTGGAGAATAGAGTCTGCAATATTCATAGTGACCTGCATCAAGTACCCTTAACTAGTAGATTTTATTGGACAAATTTCTTCACATAGTTATCGGAGAACTAGAAAGATCTGCTGACCTGAAGAGAAAGGGATCTAAGATGTCAAGAATGTATTCCTTCTACTGACTACAGAGAGCCATGCCTTTGTGGGCATCCATCCCTTTGCAACTGTGAGGAAGGCATACAGGGCCCTAGGAAGTAGAGTAAAAGCCTCCTGGCCCTTGGGACACAGGCAGGAAAGGCCCAATCAGGCTCCCTCCTCCTCAAGACTTCTTTCACTAATGTTTTCTCACCTACGGGTAGGAACAGCAAAGTCTGATCCATGCTTTTTTATTGTTGATTCTTTCTTCAAATGTCGATTGTTTACATATGGTGTGTGAGCCTGCACGAGTATATGGTTCACTACACAGGTTCAGGTGCCCACTGTGCCAGAAGAGGGCATCAAATCCTCCAAAGTAGAGCCTCTATGTAAGTGCTTAGCAGTGAAGCACCCCAGGCCTCTCAGCAAGTGATGTTAACACCAGAGCCATCTCTCTAGTCCCCTTCTCATGGAGTCTTTATTAAGGAAAGGGGATCAAGAAAGTTTTAAAATAACCTCTGACATTGTGCAGTCCTCCCATGCCCATTTCTCAGTACTTATAAAGTCTCAGTAATAAGGTCTCACTTAACAGTTAATTTGAAAAGTGACATTAACTCTTTCAGGCAATTATGGATTCAAGTACAGTTAAGGGCACCCTGGTAACCTAGAAAGGTTGGTGGTTCCATAGAATAAGGTAACCTGAGTGGGGAGAAATGTTCAGATATACATTTTCCCTGGTAGGATTTGACAGTATAAACACTACCAGCACATCACTCATTCCCAGGGTACAAGTCAGTTATCTGAAAGAGCATCCAAGAGAACCCACATCATCTCCCTATTCAGTTGCATTGCTGGCACTTTCTTTATAGAGTGCTTCAAAATGGTAAGCATATGTCTAGCTGTCTATTTTAGGATACTGAGGAATTTTAGCTATTACAAAGCTATATTATCACATCTATCCAGAAATAGAAAATGTTACAGTCTGTCTGTAATTCATTTTTTCATGGAATTCTTAATAGAATTTCCCTGAAAGCAAACACTCCTTCCAAAAATTTGCAGGATCTCTTAATGACATATTTTACAGTGTGCTTTATTGCTGTCAGCTGTCCTTTGTTAAGAAAAGTCTGGTGTTTTAAACATCTTATATCAGATCCTTGGGTTTTTCGTTTGTTCTAGGATGTGATTTGCTTTTGGTCATGTATGTCTGTGTGTATCTGTGTGAGTGTAATCCAAATGTGCTTGGGTCAGAAGATGCCCACAGAGGACAGATGTATGGGACTTATGGAGTCGGGGTTACAGATGGTTGTTAGCCACCTGATACGCATGTGCAAGCTAGGCACCCACCTTCTCTCTGGTGTCAGAGTGACTCATGCTCTGAACCACTAGGCAATCTCTTCCACCCCTGCTCCCTAGTTTTTAATATGGTCCCAAACTTCAGAGGGGACATTGCTGGCAGCTGTTAAATCCCTAGTGCTTAAACAGGTTAAAATTTTAAAGAGAGTGATGAATAAGAAGCAGCAATATAATTACCATTTAACCTAAAAATAGTGGATTAAAAACAGTTGCACGTGTTTAAGGATGATATTCACATTTTTTTCAACTTGCCAAAAATAAAATGAACATAAATACTTGCTATCATTTTATGAGCAAGCTCTAAAACTGGGCAAGGGTTTCAAATTATACAATCTTAAAAAGTATCTATTTGAAAAAAATAGCCTCAGAAGCACAAGAAAGCAACCAAAGAAACACCATGGGTAAATACTGCTAATATCTATTATTGAGAATTCTGTATTTATGTTTTAGAGTAGCTTATATTGTCTACTATATGATTTAATTACAAATAAGAACCATGTATGAATGAGCTTAAAATTATTTCAGCAAGTGTATATCACTCTTTATTTTTAAAAATAAAATGCTTACTACTTCTTTGGCTCACATTAGTCGGGAGCTATACACTTGCATTCAAAAGTGAAAACTGTGGGATAAAGGACAAAGGTAATGTTGATAAGGTTCATAGACTACTGTAGTCAATTTATGGGAGAAAAATGAATAGATATTCAAAATCAACTTAAAACATACAATACCTTTCTCATAAGGCATCAGGGAAGTCAGGAATCACAAGGAAAGTGGTCACCAGAAGTAAAGACAATAATGAAGCATGATCAAGGAAAGCTGAGTAGGTCGCCTGGCTTTTAGACAGAAGACATCTGAAGAAACTCTAAGGCATGATTAAAAATAAAATTGAAGACAACTAAAGCAGACTTTGAGCTTCACAAGGGGATTCACAAAGTATTTCAGAATTAAAATTAGGACAACTGATGTGTTGTATTAGAATTGTCATCTGGCAGTGATAGGAAGAAGGTCTTAGAGTCAAGGAGACCTTGTGTAACATTTCCTTGACCTGTCTAAGATTTTTATTCATGAACAATTTAGGAATAGATATTTAATAATCCATGCAGTCAAATTTTCTTAAAAACAAACTGGTTTAGTTGGTATCACTGTAGACAAAATGGCTTGCCAAAGAAATTCCTAAAATGGAAGTATTTTTATGTATCTGAAAGTAACATTCTGATTGTTTTTTGTTGAGTTCTATTAGGTCCCCACAGAAAGCTTAAATATTCTGCAGGTCTAAATGGAATAAGAGCAAATAATGACAAATAAAGGTCTTAGGAACAGGAGTTTGCCTAGACCAGAGCAGTTGCTGCTATCTGAGACCTCTATCAGGCTTCCCCCTACCAATGATGGGGCTGATCTTGAAGTAGAGAACCAAACATGCTCATAGTCATACAATACAGTGTCATGGGATGTGAAGGAGCCATGGACAATGTTTTTAGTCCCTATCATCCATGAGACAACCTAGGCGAAAGAAGGCCAGAAGACAGATATCCTGGAGGTTGGTTTATGATTGCCATTTATCATAAGGGCTTACCTTGGATATTCATGAATCTAGACGCCTATGAAAACAGACAGATTAGAACTCAAAAGAATAGTAAAGATCCAGTGGTAAAGATGATTGTTGACATATCTGATGTTTTTGGGGGGGTGGGAAATGATCGGTTATTTTCCTTTCTTTAAACGCCTTGAAACTGTGTTTAAAAGTTGGTGATGAGATGAGTGGATGTATGTATAGATGCATACAAGTATATAAGCTTGATCTCTATTCATTTAACTCCCAAAGTTGAGAAACTGCCTTGCATATTCTTAATGGTGTGTTGCTTGCTTCAGTAACCCTTACAATATTGGAAATAACATGATTAAGAGTAATGATCCTGAGATATCCTCATGAGAGACATTTAATGATGTTACATAGGGCAAGTTTCATGGTGTCTATGTTAATCCTTTATGAATGGAGGTTCCATTTTCATTTCCAATTCCTAACAGGAAGTGACTCTTCCAGCCAAAACAAGTTTCAAATCTTCCTTCTGTCACTAGGGCCCATGAGAGTGTTGATCATGCTCAAGAAAACACAGGCACTTGAAGGAGCTCATCCATGACAAGACAGAGTTAAGGTAGATCAGCAGCGTAGATCAGCAGCATTGCAAGTAACAAAGCCCAGAGGCAGCATGTTACAGAAAAGCCAGTTAGAGAAAGGAAACTGTGCCATAGAAACAAAACCATAAAGTCTCAATACAGAAAGCTTTCCTTGTGTAGTTGTTCAAAGTATAACTGAGCCGAGAAAGCACAATTGCCTTGGAAATAAGAGCCTTGGATCCAAAATAGGCCTGGAGGAATCTGATAGTTGGATTCACTGGTTAAGGGCCTCCACTAAATTAGTGGTAAGGAAGAACTCATCATGTATTTTTTACAATCCATTTTATTTAAGTAAATACATTATTTATTATGGATGAGATAAACGGACATCTCTACTTTTCAGTCTCAGAAAGACTACAAAGGGAGATGCTATACAAACCCTAATGTCCTCAGTTCCTATGAAGGTTCCAGGGTCTGGGATAGGCATGGAGAATCAGATACAGATCCTTGTAGTGTTGTCCTGAGAAACTGCTTTAGTTTTTAACCATCATGACATTGCATAAATTATATATGCAATCCAATATTATGACCTATATACAACAATGATAATGATGCTCATACAGTCTTTGCCTCGGAAAGAATTACACAATGTAGGTAGGCCCTGAGAACCTATCTGTTTCATTGCAATTTTACTATTCTCTTTGGCAAAACCTTTTATTTATTCTTTCAAGAGTCTATGACTTTTCAAGCACTTCTATGTACTTTATAGAAAATAATACAGGAAACAACATGTTTCCCTCTACTTCTGGTTTCTTTACAAAAATGAGAAGACAAGACTAGATCAGGACCCTCTAAAGAAAATTTGATTTCTCTGAAGACAGCAGAGAGAAGAGAGAACAACAGAGAGGAAAGGGGGAGACACCAAGGACCCCCCAAAGTAAGTACCAAGAAGTCAGTTTATCTCTGCAACTTTAACAAAACCTGGATATAAAAACCTGCTTTTGGCATTCAGTCTACATATGTGAACTTACTCAAAAACTGGAGATCAACCTACAAAATAGTTGTAAAGCAATTGATTCCCATCTGGTGTATGTTTTAACATCCATTTTCCAATGGAATCATTAAAAAATATTCAGGATGTTGATACTTGAGGTATCACATTTAGCACTTACAAAGGTATGTAAATAGACCGGAAGACTAATGCAAGCTCTCTCAAATGCTTATACCTGAGCTCTGAACTCTCTTATTTCAGTACTTTAGTCTTTAGCATCACTCAACACCAGAGCTGCTGATGTGTTAACCACAGTGCAGGCATCACCATTCTTATTAAGTTCTGTGTGACTTCTGCCCCCGGGAGTTGTGCAAATGATGGGCCTATAAGCAATTACTTATTCAAAAATAACTGTGAGACAATTATTTCATGTTCAAAACACTCTAAAATCAGTCCCCAAACCACCACCTTTCAACACTGTATAATGAAAGTGAGATGGTGTCTCTCTCTCTCTCAATCTAGAAAGGACTTGTTTGAAGTATCAAACATGGAAGCAAGAAAATGACTTTAAAGTTTTTTGTTAAAGCTTAGAAAAATAAATCTGTCTAATTAAGCATGTCACTATACCAATGACCCAGAAAGATACATGAACAATGAAATGTGAAGAAACCATAGGGCAATTTTGAAAAGTATTATTTGAGAGAAAAAGTTTTCACAACCAAATGTTAGAGTCAAAAACATCCAGATTTCTTTAAACTGGTGATTTCCAGACAGAAACAGCCTGCTAGTGAGTTTATGTTGTGTTTCTAAACATATGTGCAAATGTTTTAATTGTATGTACAACTTGAATTTCATGTACAAAAGCAATTAACTGGTTACTAGAATGTATCTCAGCATCACAGAAGTCTTTAAACTCATTGTTGTGGAAAACTGCTACACAGTAGAGAAATTTACAGATCTTCCATGCATTTCCCCCCAGGCAGGTAATCCCACTCACAAAAGCATCGAATGTGTTACTGAAAACATTAAGAAGAACCCAGAAAAACTGTCCCTAGGATGTAGGAATCCTGACATAAACCATATGGTTATGGTCTATGCTGTTCTTAATTGCAACATAGGCAGGTAAGGTGTCCTTACAGTTATGTAGATGTGCTATCATTTCAGGAAACATTGAGCTGTTGTCTTTTTTTAAAATTCAGAACAAATAAAAGAAAAAACCAAATACTTTTGCACTATCAACTCATATCAATAACTCTACTAGCAATAACAGAAATTTTTTTCTCTGGTTACTCGATATTTATAATACACAAAATGAATATTAAGGGAAAAAATTTAGTTCAAGATGCTAATACATTAATATAATAGACCATCTATGATGATTTAATGGGGGGAGTATTATGGGTATTATGATCAACTTCTACTTTATATAGCACATTCAACGTAATGTGTGAAAGTTAACAGGATGTTCTTGACACTTTTATAGACTATTGTAGATTTGAACATGTACTAGCTAATTTCAATGTAACTGTAACAACATATCTACCAGAAATATATCCCCCAGAAGCTTGAAATTAAGCAGATCAAATGCCAATAAGCTTGCTGGTAACAGAATATCCCTTCTGATCATCTGCTTCATTTATGTGTTGGATACTTACACATCCTTGAAGGACTCTGTAAACCCAAAAGTTATTGCTATATTGAAAACACAAACTAAATTTTCTTAATAAATGACTGGCCATAGCACACAAAGTAATGCAATATTAAAGACAGGCTAATTTAGTATATTGTGTAAAAGGGACACTTTACATAGCCATTAATCTCAAGGTGGCTGTAATCAAGCTCCGGAGAATACCCCGAGCACAATTCCTTGCTTCAGTAGCTTTTGTTGGATGGCAGTCATCACCTTTCCATGGTCAATGGAGAAAAGAGGGACAGCACATGGGGAAGAGGTACTTCACTGTGGGAAGATTTGGCCTTGGAGTCTGGGCTTTTGAGATGCCCTAGTGATCTAGGATCGATGCCGTTTTATTTTCTTTCAGGAATAAATCTGAGCAATGGAATGGCTTACGATTGTTCAGCCAACCGGCCATATCAGATTTATCAGAGAGAAAGAATGAAAGCAGGCTCAGAGAACTCCTGCACTGGCTGAGTGGCAGGTTGCAGGGAAGCACACACACACACACACACACACACACACACACACACACACACACACACACACACACCACAGGAGAGAGAGAGAGAGATTCACATGTGCCTAAACTCAACATGTTAGGAATCCATAGTAATGGAAAGGGTGAATGTATAAGACAGATGATAAATAGTACTTCTATTTAAGAACCAAAAGATGAAAGCTCATGAATACTAAATATTTGAATCCACTTTGAGGAGAAAATATGATTTTCTATCAAGTGAATGCAGACTCTGAAACATCAGCCAATGCAAACATTGTGTCCAGGTTATAATAAAAAATACATAAATCTTCTATCACATGCAAGACCTAGGAAACATTCTGATGTAATTTGCTAATTAAGACACATTTCCAGGAGCTAAATGAAATATAACACACACACACACACACACACACACACACACACACACACACACACACACACAGCTGTAACTGCTCGATTTTTCAAGAAATTTGACTTTCTCTGCATGTATGATTAAAATAAAGGCAGTTGGGTTGAAAAGAAAAACAGGAATTGTGACAGATTCAGAATTATTTCTCTTCATTTCAACCATAGAAACCTACAGAATTTTTAAGACATTTGCAGCTATAGTGAGAGGTATTCATCTATTTAGAAGGATTCTTAATGGAAAATATGTTCTCCTAGAAAGCTCTCTTGTACACACATGCATGGTTTTCAAAATTAAAGAACAAAAGGGCTATGATAGTGAACCCATGGACATGCTCATTGCAAATACACTTGGAAAAGACGATTGACACATACTTAAAAATCTATGTAATATTTTTGTCATTTAACTTTTGCTCATAATTTCTTCTCAAATGTAGAATACCACCTAAAGTTTGGGGGAAAATAATATACTTTAAATTTAAGAGGAGATGTGTGCATTTTAGTTAAACCAAAAGCAAGGGTACTATGTAACTTGCACATGAGAATGAACTTGTCCATCACATATTAAACATTGGGAGAATGTCACAACAATACTACTGCATATTTTTATTTCAGTACAAAAGCAATATTGGTAAGTCCCACCAGAGAAAGAAGGCAAACAGTTCAGAAGTATTCCTTTGGGTGGAATTGCCATGTAAAGGCCGTGGAATAAAAACATTCATAAATAAAATTTATCATTGGTAATGAGTCAAAATTCTTCAGAATTATTTAAAAATACTCAAAAGCAGACTTGTTTTCTCTAAAGCAAAATAGAAACCAAGTTATGTACAATTTTCCCAAGAAACATCTTGAAGATCATACAAGAGAATCTCCCACTGTATGTTTTTATTCCGTTCACATACAGCAGTAAATAAGGTGCATTCCTTCTGCTTAAGAAATTAGCATTTCAAAAATATGCCACTCTCCCCTGAACTCCAAGCGTGTCTAATAATGCGAAAAGCAGATTGTCTTCCCTCGTTTCCTTAATTTGTTTCATCTAAAAGCAATTCACTCAACATCTTGTCGCCCTCTGGCAGCTTAGTTTACTTATCCGCACTTAATTTCTCATTTGGACCAAAACAAACTCCTTCAAACTGCTACTGACTGCTAACCGCGAGAGAGGAGACGCGCAGTATGTATTTACTTGGAAAGACAGCCGCACGCATGCACAGCCACAAACACAGAGCCACACTCTCACCAGACAGCTACTTGTTTTTATAATAGCACTACATTAAAACCAGCTGAACTTTCTCAGCCAGGTGCGGTGGGGAGCCTGGAAAAAAAAAAAAAAAAAAAAAAAAAGCCCCTGGGGGCACTGACAGTTTCCAATAGATCACCAAAGTACGCTTGTTGCAATTATACTAGGGATGCACCCGAGAGCTTTTCTTTGTGCGGCCCTTTCATCTAGATCACTTTGTGTTTTGAACAAGTGAGGCTCTCTTTTGTGCCCCCAGAATTTCAAGTACAGAGTCACACGGAACAACAATGGCACGCTAATCCTCGTGCTTCAAAATGGGCTCACTTGTGGGTCTGACAATTCGTCCAGGGAAAAGAGCAGAACAGAGCTAGGGCGCAAGCTGGTGTCGTCTGAGACATGGAAGGGGACAGCTGCAGAACTAATTTGGATTACATTCCTTGCCTAAATTTTGAAAAGAGGCTTTTCCGCATAGCCCTACCGGGACCTGCGCAGTTAGTACCAAATTGCTGCTGACTGGAAGCAGGGATCCCCCAGCGGCCCAGGCCATGCCAGACAGCCCCCTGGTAGGGTGGCCTGATAGAAATTCCTCTCGCTTAAGCCTGCGTGACAGTCGCAAGTGTTTTTGAATGGGTCAATGTGCATAATCAAGCCATTGAGAGGAAAGGCGAAGGGCTCTGAGTGGGTAGCTAGAAATGGATGTATCTAGGCGGCCGCCTGGAATCTGAAGTCCTTGTTATGATTCCAAAGGTGGCTGGAGCACCGGATCTGGTATGCACGAAGAATTTCGGAGTCACTGGGAGTGTGCAAACGGCCAGCACAAATGGCGCACATGTGCATTCGAAGGTCATTTTGAATGGCTCAGAGATTGTAACTTGTTATTTACTAGGCGAGGAGGAGGAGGCGGGAGGGGGGGGCGGAGCGGGAAAACTAGCAAGCTGCTGTTTTCTCGGTGAGGTCAGAAGGACACCCTCTGGGGACCTAAAGCGTTCCCTACCGCCACTCCTGAATGCTTTATCTCTTCAAGCTGACTCCCACGCTCCCGCCACCAGCCCCGGAAGGTTCCGGAAATCTCCCTGCCTCTCCAAAAGCCCCCTTCTCGCCCCTCTTGGCCGCAACAGACACACCGGTTCTCCTTGGTCCTTTCCTGTCCCCTCCTCTCATCCCCGGGAAACTCCCAAGTGTCAAAAAACTTTGAGCTCCACCACACCGCAGCTGCTGTCATTGGCCCTGGTCGCCCCAGCACGCCAGTGACACTGCACTGCCTCTCAGGGTCAATTAGTCCTTTTTCTGTCCAAATACCTGGGGCTCGAGCGCTCAGGCCAACAGTGGCCGCGCTCGGGGCGCTCGCCTCCGGCTAAGTCAATGAGCGCCACCCGTGGGCTCAGCAGCCCCGCCGGGCAGTAAACAGAAGTTGGAGGGACTCAGGCCAAGCGCAAGTTGCACTACAGTGGAAGAACTCTTCCGGGAGCAAGCCCAGCACGGGGCGGGAAGGCCGGGCTCTGAGCTCAGTATACCGGGCTAGCTTTTTTTTTTTTTTTTTTTTTAAAGAGATCCTGCAGGCAGGAGAACAAGCGCCCCCAAAATCAATCGTAAGACAGCTCCGGGATGCCAATGGAGGAGGCCCTGAGTCCCCTGTCCCTGGCCGAGGAGTGCACCGGGTGACTCCAGCTGCTCGGGCCAGGCTCCGCGTCCGGGGTGACCCGGCTGGGTACTGGAGAGTCGGGCTGGCGGCCACACGCAAGCACGCTCAGGTGCCAAGCCGGGCTCCCGGCCGGCGCTCCACCCGCTGCAGCCCTGCACCCCAGGAAGGCCGGGCAGGCACAGCCCAGGGACCTCCCAGCGGCCCGAAGAGGTGTAGCGATTCTAACTGGGTTTGGTTTTGTTTGGGTTTTTTCTTTTTTTTTTTTTTTTTTTTTTTTCTTTTTTTCCCCTGTCCAGACCGAGGAGGAGGAGGAAACCTGCACTGACCGCCTCGAGTCTCCCACGCCCAGAACCACGGGCGCCACCAGAAGCGATCCCGCTTAGGCTCCCAGAAAACGCGCGAGAAAGCAAGAAGGGGGCTAGAAAGAGAGAAATGGGGGGGGCGGAAAATAATGCCGGGGGAGGCAGGAAAGCGGACTCATTTGTAGCATCAATAAAAACACGCACGCACACACAAAGGTAAGTTTGGGTAGGAGTGAGAGGCGACCCAAGCCAGAAGCCCGGTCCCTGTGGTCCCTGGAGCGTGGGAGCCAGTGGGTGACATTAGGGCCGAGAAGGAGAAGGGAGCCACCCGAGGCAGTGGCGGGTTTAACAGCTGGAGCGAGAGAGGGAAAGGCGAGACCGCGCGACCCACCTGACTGAGAAGCGCTGGGCTGGACGGTCCCCGTTGCCACCAGGAGGCTCCCCCAGACCCACAGTCCCGTCGCCAGCTTCATTTTTGGCAAGTCTCAGATCCCGCGCTGACAATTACATGTCCAAATGGCATAGCCCCTTGCGGGCACGCGGAGGAGATTTCCCCCTCAGCCGGGAGCGCGTGGGGGGCGCGAGGGGGGCGGGAGCGGCGAGCGCGGTGCACGGGCTCCCAAGGTTGGCTGGCCAGCGAGTCGGCGCCGGTGGCCCGGGGACCCGGGGACCCGGCGAGGGACCGCGGGAGAGTGCGCGCGGGTGGGAGTGTGCGCGACTGTGCGGCTGCTGCTCCAGGCAGAACTGTACAGCTATTTCCCCGAGTGATCCTCCGCTCGCTCGCTCCCTCCTCACTTTCTCGCTCGCTCGCTCGCTCCCCCTCTCTCTCTCACTGGTTGGTCAACAATAAAAAGAAAGAGGGGGAAAAAAAAAGGCTTCCAAAAAAAGTTGATTGCACAGAGGCGGCGGGGTTCCGGCCTCTCCCCCAAAGCCGGGCTATGTTGAGCTCTCTCTTCAGTCTCCTTGCACCTCCTGTCCAAATCTGGAGGGAAAAGGGGGGGCGGGGGGTGCTTCTTCGCTTCTCCACGATCCTGTCCCCTTTTTTTCCCCTGTCAGCTTTCCTCACACTTGTCCAGCCATTGCGGTAATTAAAGCTCCGAGCGTCATTTCCAACGCTCCACGGTCTCCAGCCGCAGCCCCACAGAGAAATTAATAAGACTCAGGGAGAAAGAAAAAAAAAAAGAGGAAAAAAAAAGAAGAAGAAAAAAGAGGGGGTGGGAATCAAACAACCCTCCACGCAACCAGCTAGGCTCTCCTCAGCTGCACAAGCCCCGCCCCTGCTCTGACCCATGTAGCCACGCCCTCCCCCCAAGGAGAAATCTTATTGGCTCAGACACTCCCCAAAAATCCTCGGCCTCACGAGTTGGGAAAACACCTGTCAGGCAGAGGGAGCTGCCTGGTGGTAGGGGCTTGAGGAAGAGGGACCTGAAAGGCCCCAGTGGCCTCCACTGTCTGACAAGCTCCCCTTGTGGCTGCCCTGGCACAGGCCCGGGACAGCTGGCCCATGGAGTAGTCAGTCTCCGGGAGGGAGAGCTGACAGAACGGTTTTGTTTTGTTTGTTTGTTTGTTTTTAACACAAGAAAACACCTTTCTTTATTTATTTCTTTCTTTCTTTCTTTTTTTAATTGCTCCTAGGTGTCAGTCCACACCCAGGACTTTTCTGAAAATATAAAGTCAACGTTGCTTTGGGCAAAGTATTCCCATCAGGTTCCAAGCTTAGTATTTTAAAATGGGTTTTGTAGGTTGGGTAGCCTCGCAGGTAAGATGAAATCTACCAATATCCCTGTCTCCCAATATGCCACCTCTCAGACCTTTCCAAGATGACAGTGAGCCAAATTAAAAATCCATATTTGTTAGGCCACATCCTTTGATTCTAAAATTATGCTATCTCAAGCCTACACTGCTCGGTGTGAGGGAGATTAGGAGGTCGGGTCACAACTATAGGACTCAAGTCATTAGGCTCGGTCTATAGCAGAGGCAGTCTGAGGCCTTGCCCTTGCTCTCACTTTGCAGGGTATGTGATTTGAGGGTCCTCATTGACTATGAGGCTGTTTCTCTAACCCTAAAATGCCCAGGAAGGGGCTACTGTGATCTGCAGGGCCAGTGCCCTTAGAGAGCCATGATTACCTGCTTTGCTATGTTTAAAGGTATTCTATATAGGTGTTTTCTTTGCCTTCTCTAGAAGCAGCGAATAAATAAATACAAAATATCAAGAGTGCTTTAAAATCAAAGCACCCTGCTTCCTCGAGCACCACTGGTCTCCCACATCTTCTGTCTATGACCCCCATCCCTTAAGAATTTCCAAGCAGCTGCAAACAGCAACAGCAGAAGGCTGAGGCTTGAAAGGGTTCCCTGGGCTCAGTGCATGGAAGAGGCCCACTGCAGGTCAAACAAACTGAGCATGCTTTTTACCCAGAGGCAGCTTAAGGAAGGGAAAACTGAAGCCCAGAGCAAGTGATGGGGAATTGACTAGAATGGCACTGATTACACAGGTACACACACAGGGCTCAGGAGTTACCTCTATTTCCATCTTTATCGCCTTGGCACTCAGATTTCTTTTCTTTCCTTCAATGTATTCTCAACCCTGTTTACTTGTCTTCATCAGCTTACGATTACCTTTGGGTACCTCTTCTCTATAAAGGCTGCTTACTTTTACATCTGTGGCCACAATAGCAATTTAAGTGGCAAAAAAAAAAAAAAATAATCAAGCTACTTCTAGGGGCCTGGGACTGGGGCGGGGGAGTTTAAGCTTCTATACTTTGCTAGAGTCCTGATTCTGGTGACAGTTATTTTGTGCACAAATTATAATGACTACATTGTAGCTCCAATTGTAAGAAAAAGATTAGATGTGTAAGTATTTCAAGTTGTTTTCTAGTTTTATCCATTATGGTGATTTCTCTGTCTACACCGATCTTCTTGGCAATGTGAAACCCTAGGTTCAATTCTCAGTACTAGAAAATAAAAACTCTTCATACTGCTATTTCTGCCCAGCTATAGTAGGATCTCTATGTATGCTCTAACATCACTCATATTTTCTAGAATAATTCCTGTGCAAAGAAGACTTTTTAGTTATAATTCATAGGTTTTACTATCTATGTAGAGGCCATACATTATTGCCACAAATTAAGTTTCCAGTGTACCCACAATTTACATGTAAATCTCAGTTCAGTTTGGCCCATATTTTTCTCATTCTGGCCATAGGGGGCCATTTGGCAGCAGCTTCCAAACCTCCAAAATGGACATGGAAGTAGTAACTTACAGAAGCATGCCATATTTAATGGTGATTAGTCTCCTTTTTCAATGCCCAGTATAGATCACAGATAAAGATGTAGAGAGAATGGGCCATAAGAAAGAGAAAAAATAGCCAAGAATTATGGCTTTACATGTGTGCTCTCATCAGCTTCCCATGTCTGCTAAGTCAGCAAAAGGAAGACCATGATCACCGAGAACATTTTCTACCTGGTTTGGGAAGGACATGCTATCTGAATTGCCAGAGGCAGAAACAGATCTCTGTGTTTCCCTACTTTCCAGTGTGACATTATAATAAAATCTTATCAGTTGACTATAATGTGTTGCTGAAACTTAAAACCTGGCAGGGATGGCGTGCACTAAGTAACTTGTTATTTAGCAGACTGCAAACAAGGAGCCAGAATGATCTGCAGAGTACCCTTTTCCTCAGTTCTTCAGCTCTGAATCTAGAAATCCATCTATGTTATAGCACACTAGTGGTTCTAAGTTGGAGAAATTAAACAAACAAGAATGCCTCAGTTGCTCTGACTTTTGTTCCTGGGGAAAAAACTGTGCACATTCAGTCTGTCCATGCAATGAGAAAGAATGAAACAGGCATTTGAAAGGAACAAAAGTCCAGATGGGTCTGGGGAGTATCCAAGCTCTTCTTGTAGTGTCTTTTCATGAGGCTGGTTCAGTTTTCATTTTGTTATCTGAAAGCAGAACCGTGTGGCATGAGAAAAGAACGCTGCAACCTGAATGAGGTTATGCAGGTCCTCATTCGCCTTCAAGTGGATGTTTTCCATAGGCTATGCTTCAGTTTTCTGTCCCATCTTCTCATCACTTCCCATGATAGTAGTCATATTCCCAACACAGGCCTTTGTCTTCTGATACTTTCCCTTATCCCTTATCCTTTCGTGGGTGGACTCAGTGCTGTTAATTGTAGAAGGATTCACATGTGGAATTAAGATGCAATTATGGTTTGATTATGAAGAGTCATTTCAAAGGGCTCAAACATTACAGGCTTGCCTCCCCACCTCAAACCCCTCAGTTGGAGGCACTACTGAGAGTCAACTAGATCATAAGAACTGTGATTTCATTAAACGAGAAATCCATTGATGAATTCATAGTGATTGACTTACCATGAAGTGGGCCCTTGTTGAAGGAAGTTTATCACTGGGCCAATGAGGGAGATGGGTTATGCATTTGAAGGCATATCTACTCCATGAGTGTTTTTTGCTTTTGCTTTCTGGCAAACATAGGTGAGCAGTTTTGTTTTACTACATGCTCCTGCCTCAAAATGCATATTATAAGCAAAAACACATAAAATCATGAGCCAACCTTCGCCTTTCCTTTTAATTCTATTTGTTAAGGTATTTTGTCACAGCAATAAAAATTGCCTAATATAATCTCTGACATTAACTTGCAGCCTCATCGTTCATTCATCTGCAGCTTGTTTACACAGCCTACTTAAAGATCAGCTAAAATGTTCTGATTTAAATATGTTCCCCCAATGGCCATAAATACAAATTGGAGTCAAGTAAGAAAGTGAGGCTATAGTATACATCAATTGTCTTCTCCTGAATATTTAAATGTTAAGTTTAGGATTTTAATTTTACTTCCTGTCCATCATCTTCTTTATAAATTATTTTGTGATCTCAAGTAATTCATTTCACTAACTTGTGTCCATTGCCTTATCTTTAAACAAATAGGTAGTGATATCCCCAAATCTAAGAAATTTCCATGATTTATCATCCATTTCCTGAGAACAAGTTAAAATATACATATGTCCAAAATCTTTCTGGCATTCCTACATCATTTCCTTCACTCAGTGTTTGCAAGCCTTTCCATCTAGGCCACTAGCACACATCTTCCATGGTTATTTTTTATCTTGACCAATGTCGTGGACTAGGGGGTCTTAATAACATTTATTTCTCAGTTATGAAACCCTGGGAGTCCTAGATCAAGTTACCGAGTTGGTCCTGATCAGAACCCTCTTCTGGCACCCAGATAGAGTTCCTTTATGGCTCTTTACATGGGAGAGAGAAGGAAATCATCTCTCTCTTTCAAAGAAAATGATCTGATTCTTGAGTGCTTCTATCAGATGACCTCATTACCTCTTACCAGCTTTCATGTCATTGAGTGATGACATCAGCACTTCTCTATGTGAATCTGGGTGAACAAACATGAAGCTTCTGGAAATACATAAATAGGAGTACAGCCATTTTGGCTGTTACTGTTCTTTCAGAAAAGGAGAGATAGTGAAAAATACATTGATATCAGTATTGGATGGTTTTATTTGGTCGGTTAGCTTAGCATGTGAAAAAACACCTTTGCTGTTAAACAGATGAGTTCACAGAATTCTAACAGATAACTCTATTTCAATAACAAAATACAAACTATTAAAATTCAAATGTGTTTAAAATATATAAGTATATGTTAACAAAAGAAATGTTTCTGCTAAGTTTAAGTTAGTATCTAAAAAGTATCTCCCCAAGAACATTTTGCTTTGGGTTAGTTTTATTTTCCTTCTATGTGAATCATCAATCCTGAATTTTTTTAAGCACTAGGGAAGAGTGACTGAACATAGATAAATCAAATCTCCATTGCTTTTATGTCTGTTCATCAGCGTCTGTCCAAATTTTAAAAGACATTTATAGTCTGTATTAAAGATTGCAAAGCAATTCCAGCTGTACAGACAAAACAGCCTTTTACAAAATGTTAGGCAAAAAATAAATTTCCTAGTAAAACTTTTCTTGTGGGTCAGCTCTACAATATTTTCTTCAGCTATGTTCTGATGTTCTGTGTTAGCAAAAAGGACAAGGTCAACAATCAATAGCAGTTACTGACTGAAAACACAAAGGGGAGGAATGCTTCTCCTTTTTCATATCTAAATGTTTAAAATAAGTTAACTGTTGTGGGTATTTACTGAGGATATGATTGTATTTCTCACATTCCTGTTATCTCTGTATTTTTAACTCCATAAGAGTTTAATCATATTACAGTCAATTCACAGAGTTCTCAAACAAAAAAATCATATTTGTCATGTGTACAGTCACAGAGAACTCTTAGAGTTTTTCTTGAACTCCCACTAGATAGGCAACTGAAGTAATTGTTTCAGAACCACATTTTCATCTCTTTTCTATACGGATGGATAAACCTTCAAAGATTCAGCACAATGGTCCTAAGAGTTCAGAAAGGCTCATAAATTTGAGCCTTCTTCTTTCAATATTGCAAATCCTTTCTCTTCCTTGCCTGCTCAACTATCTACCAGGCTAACCCTGTTTCTGTTCCTATACTGTAGTTCTTCAAGCCTCTTTTCACCTACTACTACTCGATTTTCCTGTCTCCTAAAGCATCATGAGGCCCAAGATATCTTACAGAGTCTTTCCTTTTTCCTAACCTCAAATGAGACACAATTTGCTACTTTCCTTGGGTTTGCATCTCAGACAGCATTCGTTTTCCAAGTGTTTAATTGGGATGGGCCCACAAGAGGAGCCACGGGGACTATTGAGACTCACAAGGTAGTTTAACACAGGAAAGAAATATAGGTCAAAACTTAGGTTGATCACATTTGGTGACGTAGAAGAAAGCATCCAGGAAAGGATACATGGTGGTGTTTATGTGTTTTCTTCAGAAGGATGCTGTTAATGCATATTGATAGATTGAAAATGTTTTTGCTATTGATTTGCCTTAAAAGAGACAAACACTAGTTAGGTTATCTTTGATATCTTAGAATATGGTTTAAAAGTTAGAGCTATGAATATGTTTTGATCTACATTTATCTTTGAGTACCAATACTACCATACATACACACAGAAAAATTAAACACACACATTAGGAGAATAATGTCTTTTCAATCACTAGTTTTAGAAAACTGAACATACATATATAAAAAGATGAAAGTGGACCTCCAACTATCAACTCAAAATAAGACAAAAAGCATAAAGGGAGACATGAAACCACTACAAGAGAACATCTGGAAAATATTTCAGGATATCAATGTGGGCCAAGGATAAACAGAAAAGCGGATTTATCCTAAACTAAAATGTTCCTGTACAGCCAAAGAAAGAACCAGCAGGGTGTGGAGGATCCACTGGAGAAGATTTTTATAAAATGCCTATATGACCAGGAATTAAAATACATAAAATGCAAGGTGGTGAATTACATATCCACTAATGATGTTAATGGTAGTAATGACAATAATCTAATTTAAATGTGGGTAAATGATCTTAATAAAGACTTTTTAAGAAAGTACAATATGTGTATAAAGATACTTAATTACACTAATCATAACATAACTATGCATCAAAACCACAGTGGATAGCACCTTAACTCACTTTAATACCAGTTACACCAGGTATAATAGGTATTGTTTTAAAAGAAAAAATAAAGCGAAAAATAAATAAAACAAATTAAGTCCTATAAGTTGAAAGGCAGAAATAAATGATAGCCAGACTGTGGAGGAAGTCACAGCGTTACATGCCTCTGGTAGGAATGTAAATTAATTCTGCTATTGTATAAAATGGTATTCTCAATACAAATAAGTGATAAATGTTTGAGGTAGTAAATATGCTGGTATCATGATTTCATCATTATTTACTATACATGAATATGAAAATATTATGTATTACCCCTCAAATATGTACAAATTTCATAGTGGTGCAAAATATCCCAGTAGTTCATAATGCTGAACTCTGTCAAAAATAAATGGCACCACATAATATGATTTTATTAGGAGATACAAAGATAAAGTGGGATGAAATTTTAAGTCTGATATGAAGACTTTACACTTGTAAAAATAATCTTAGAGAAAATAATAAAGCTATATTAAATCAGGGAAATATTTTTATCCTACCAAGTTGTAATTGGAACAACTTAGTTAAATAAATTTTAAATCATTTTTTAACTAGATAAACTACTTTAAAACAACTCATTGGCGTTTATGCTGAGAACATAGTTTTATTTAAATGTTTGTGCTCAACACTTGAGTTAAATGTTTGTTGTACCTTTCTATAGTGTTTAATATCATTTAATATACTGATCATTTCTTACCTTTCATGATCAAGCTAAATTACATTGAAAATAAAACCAATTAGGGCTAGCAAAGTGGTTCAGTGTGAAAACCACGGGTTAGATTTTCTGCACCAGTAAGGTTGGTTACTTGGGAAAGCCTGCCTAGCTAGACTTGGCCAAAGGAAGGGGTCTGAGTTTAAATATCATCTCTTTGTATAAGGAGGGAGGGAAACAAGGAAGATTCCTAGAGTCGACCTCTGACCTCTCCACACACATGCACACACACATACAGTGCACCCACATAGACATGTGCACCCACACAGACATCGGAACATGCATACATGCATGCAGACATACCACACAAACATACACATGCAAAAAAAACAAATTTATAAACGTTTCTTAGTGTTCTGCATAAATTCTTGCATAAAGATTTCTTCTCTTGCATATCTCTTTACAATAGTTTCTTAAACATACAAACCGCCATTCCAAAGCATGTGCCTTTTATCTATATTTTGAAGAACATTCCATTAACAGGTATAATCACAATACAAAGTACTAACATTTATTTTAGATAATACATGCTTGCTGCCTCCATGTGCTTTCTATGCAGTTAGTTTGGCTAACACTGATAGAGAAAGAAAAATGTTCTTTGTCTAATCAAATAGTGGAAGAAAATAAAACAATTGGGATAACGTATTGTTGTCTGTTAGAATGGGAAAGCACAAGAGGTCTGCTTCATCCAGCTTAATGTGACTTTGCTAAATGAATACTTTTAGACAAATGAAATGACCATGTGTCACCCTGAATTTACTTATCAATCCATTCTGGGTCTCTTGGCCACACTGAAGCACATAAGATGCAATAGGCTGAGAACGACCACTCTACATGTTCTCAGTTTCTGCAGAATATCATTCTCAGTGATGCCAGCAGGTCTTGTGCAACACAAATCTCACAAAACATCATTTAAAAGAGTATGAGTCAGTGACGATATATTCAGATCCAAATGGTAATTCTAAATATGTCTTAACAGGATTACAGTGCGGTATAACTTCAGTTTGCTGTGAAATGAATATATGTGTACTACTAACCTATGGAGAACGCATATTTATAAACACATATGATTTTGCCCAAATTGGCTATTAAGTATTTCTACTTTACCACCTAAAATAATTAATATTCTACTTTCTTCTTTTTTCAGTTTAGTAGGACAAATTTTTTTAAAATTCCAATGCACATATTATTTGGGGCATATAAACCTTCCATTAATTTTCACACATTTCCCCCGACATGCTTATGTTATTGGGGGAAAATAATTAGGTATTTCTATTTTAAAATAAAGTAGAAGGCAAAAAAATACAAATTTCATTTAACATGAGTTCAAATTAAACATAGTTAATATAGCATTTCACTATACTGCATGAGGCTAGCAAATCTCAATAACCACAAAATGCTAACTATAAAGCTAGCACAAAGACAAACTATAAGGGCATTTTATTTTTAAACTATAAGAAAAAAAGGATGTTTAAATAACTGATCCCACTTATGCAGGTTTGCAAATGTATTGTGCATCCACATTTATGATGTGAAAGGGGTCATTCTGATAAAAAAAAAAACTCATTTTCCAGATATGCTGGAAAGATGAGCATTTGCAAATATGTGAAATTGGCATTTTTGGTTTTAACTACATTAAAAAAAATTAACTCGGTGGTAAGATAAAAATATTTAAACAAGGGCCAAGGCTCTATCTGCCTCACTGTACACAATGACTAACAGTGTACAAAATTGAAAGGCACACATCCCACAATGACATAAAGACACGGAGGCAGGTTCCTACATCCATGGCCTTCACTGTACATTAACCAGAAATGTTTGCTATGTAAATCTTGTCAAACAAAGCAATTAGGGTTGGTTCTAAACTGCCATCATGGACAAGTATTACTTCAGAGGTTTTCTCCCATCTCTTTCCTGATCTTTTTTAAAGTACACAATTTTTATTGCTTTTTAAAAGGTATCCAATAAGGTTGTTTTAAATGTATCTGTGTATAGGATGTGTGGGAAAGCTGCTTTAGGCTCTCTGTCTGCAGTGATGTCAGTGTATCTGAATATATGAGCCTCAGTCTGTTCATGCAAAGTATTTTCACCCCAGGGCCTTTGTTAAGATGAAGAGGCCCTTCTGATAGCCTAAGGCCATGACACCCTGTTTCTGCAGCATTGGCTGGTAACTAATGGAGGCTGTCGGCTGCAGTATACTAAGCAGCAGGGTGGGACATATTTTTCTAACATCGTATTTGAAAGTAAAGTATACCAAAATTATTTGCTAAGCATTTGCATCTTCTCTCAACTTTACCTGCTCTTAGCAATTAAATTGCGACTCCTGTAGACAGATGATATTCATCAACAGGAATAGTTTGAAAGCATAGGTCCACAGCCAATAATATCAGCGATGCTCTTTAATTGGCCAATATTGTATTGCCATAGGACTTCTTGGTTTTCAGGCTTCTGGTTGAGCAACAGTGGCATCCAGTGGCCAGATAATTGTTTCCATGATAAAAGTGTCACCAGCACTTCTGAGGGCAAGTCTAAATGATGCGGCGTGTGCCACCTAAACAAAAGAATGTGCTTGAAAGAACAAATCAAATGTGTGTTTCCAAAGCAACCTTGGATCAAATCTAGGTCATGAAATTTGACCCTGACAACTAATAAACACTGACAATCTCTCCAACATTTCTTAATGACTTCAATTCTGGGTTCCTAAGGGGTCTTCTGTGTATCTTCTTCTTGACCCCACTAGCTATAGCCTATGATACAAGAAAATTTCCCTGTGGTGAACCGGACACCAATTCAGTGTTAAACATCAGGCAAAATAAAGAGTTTTAAAATAGCTGCATTACTTGTGCTTAGCACTCAGGTTGTACAGAAGTGCTCTGGGTGCTTGCTATACATACTAATGGCTGAGAGCTATGTGTAATCCAGATAGGACACTTTGGGGACAAGGTTGGTATTTGAGTGACATAGTAATGAATTCTGTTCATATTTTTGCCTCAGTCTCTTGCTTACTGGCAAGCCCAATCAATGTTGTGAGCCCAGCCTGGATACGTTCATAGCCCTCTCTGAGGTTAACATTACACATCCAACACAGTTATTGGCCCAGAGTAAATGCCTAGTTATGAAGTAGCAGGAAATGCATGTTCTGCACCTATGATTTCTGGTTCAGATCCTAGCTTCTGTTTTCACAAGCTCGGTGGCCTAAGCTAAGGTTCTAGCACAATCTAAGCTTTGTTTCTCCACATGTAAATGGAGGAGAGCAGTAGCATCTATTTCATAGGCTTGCACTAAATTTTAAGTGAAATGATCCACTGAAAAATACTTAAGTGCCAGGCATATAGAAATCATATTAATCTTTCTGTTCAGTGTTACAGAGTGTATATACAGAGGAGAATTTACTAATAGCAGCAATATAATTTTCCTGGTTTCTGACTATGATTTACCCTAAATTATTCCTTTTGTATCTTGTAGCTGCTTAAGGATATGGGCTTTTCAAAAGGGGCACATCATGACAAGAAACTTAGGCTGTAAGCACAGAACTTGAGTAAATAAAATCAGTAGCATTTAAGCAGAACATTCTCATGGTAGGGAGGGTTTGGTGTGGTACAGGGAATAGATGCAAAACAGCTATTGCCTGTGTATAAAGGTATAATATACATGAAACGGGACAGATTAATGTTGTAGCTTAAAGTTAACAAAATTGATACTTACTTCGTCAAACTTCATGGCTCACCCAACCGTGTTTGTCACAAAATCCAGGGTACCATCTAAGATTTGTTTGCCTTTATTTTCTCAAGAATAGAATTGCAGCATTTGGAACTGACAGAAATTTAGATTTGTGAAGTTTCATGGAAGATCTGTAACATGACTGCTAGCACTCCTATTCCCTTACTGCATGTGAAGTTACCCTTTCAAAGAGTAAATAACCCCACAAATAGGACCTGCACACATAGACTGCTGCAAGGTTTTGGACTTTTAGCTGTTTAATTCCTTATTGGTGAGATGTTAGGTGGCATCTCCTATTCTTTTGTTTTGTTTTGTTTTCTCTCTTCATTCTTCTTTCTCTTCTACCATCAATTACAACCTGACTCTTGTTTCTCTCCATGAAAATTTTAGTGAAGTGACATACAGATCAAAAAGTACCAACTTTGAGAATTATTATTAAAGTCTTCCTACAAGATGCTGGCTTGTCATATAGCCTTGATTCCAATCTGGGTAATTATTTTTCAATAAAAATGATTGATTACTTTGAGGGGGGAATCAAAAGTAGACAGTCAAAATTTGAAAACTTCTTAATAGGATGCATGTCTGGCCCTAATAAAAAGTGCTGACTGTGGAGTGATGGTGCCGAAAGACCATTCATTTCTAGATAAAAATATAAGAACTGACACAGTGAATAATGATCCGAGGACAGGTGTAATGTCATGGTGGCCAATCTCTGAGTCCCATGTGTTGAGCCATGTCCAGTGAGAGTCACTAGCATCATGAAATTTATCCCTAGAAGCAGAATGGAAGTTTTTAAAAAAAAAAATCTTTCAGCCATTCATTTCAGTAACTAAGCAAGGAGCTAGTGATGCTCAATAGGACATCTTCTAAAAGCGATTGTACTATTTGATAAATACAGACAAAAAAAATTTCTCCCAGAAGTAGGATGCTCCTTTTCTTCTTAAACTGGATCACTGTGTACTTGTCCATTGCTGGAAATTCCATTATAAAGACATTCATCTACTACTGTACAAACTTCCTAAAACATACAGGTATTGTTTAAATGATGTCACCATATTATGGGTGAGACAACAGCCCAACTAGAGATCATAAGCTCTAAAATAAAAATCCTAGTTTCTTTTAAAATGAGGAATAGATTACATATTCTCAAGTCATTGTCCAAAAGAGTCTGAGAAATAACCCAAGCATTACAGGCTATTGCAAATTCTATTGGCTCCCCTCCACAACATGATAGTTAGACCCTTTTGCTGAAGATAACACATACCTGTCATCAAATATGGAGAAATTCAGCTGGTACATAACTAAAGGCTTCACTCCTACTGTCTAGCATTAGTAGTGATGGAAGGTCCTATGCGCGCACAGGAAGAGAAAAGGAATTGTACATGTCTCACACTCAGTTATGAACCCGGAGAACCACAATAGCAACCTATCTGAAAGATAGACCTACTGGTCCAGTAGTGGCACAAATGTTATAGGAGTAGCCAACCATTTATTTTTTATTAGAGTTAAGGTACACAGCATGAGATGGAACCCATACACAACACTGTTAATAGGCCACAGAAACTGAGAGTAGATAGGTCATGGGCCCTAGAAGAAATTCTAATAATATTACTCTTCTAAATGAGCATAGCAATAAATGATTCCTAATGACATATTGATAACCCATACATCACAGCACTGTTCAATCCTTGTCAGCGAATCTTCTTTTTATAGGAGGTGGCAATCAACAGAGACACATAACTAGACAACATGTGGAGATTGAAAGATTTTGGAGCGCTCAGAACTAAATGGGATGTCTTCACTATACTTCATGTCAACACCCAGGGATCTTTGAAGAAGAGGAATAGAAGAGATTGTAAGAGCCAGAAGTGGTGGCCAACTCATAGAAAACAGTGTTTTCCAGACACAATAGGGTAGATATACATAGGAACCCACAGAAACCCTGACAACACACACAAGACATATTCAAGCTCAAGACACAGAAGACCTCAGTGTGGAGAAGGGGAAATAGTCCCTCCTCCATTGGTAGCTGCTAAGAAAGGGAAAATAGATTTCACCCCACCACTGGGTTTATCAATCACACTCCAAGGCAGGCCCCATCCTTAGATGCAGTTGGCCAACACAACCCAGACTCCAGACTTTTTGCTGCTGTTTATTTGTATTGTGTGTTGGCTTCTTTTTATTTTGTTTTGTTTTTGGTGGGTTATTTCTTTTTTAATATAGCAAAATAACAAAAAGTTTGGTGAGTAGGGAGGGGAGAGGGTCTGGGAGGAACTGGGAAAAGGAAAAGAATATCATCAAAATATACTGTACAAAAAATTAAAAATAATAAAACATTCTTTGTGCTACTCATTTCTTTCTTCCTTGTGTTTTAAATAAAAGCATCCTCAAGATATAAAAAAAACATTATTTCTTAGTATAAACATTTCTTCACATTCTGTCCAATTCATCAGTAGGAGGAGTGACTGGTGACATTAAAAAATAAATGTGGACCATCAAAAACAGGCATGGGGTTGTGTGTAGGGGAGGATTAGGGATCTTTCCAGAAAACACAATTTTCATGTTAAAAACAATGTTTCTAACACTATAGAATTAACATGTTAAACGGGGTCAACATGCCTTTCTTTCTTTTTTTTTTTAATTTGAAGTTTTTTGAAACAGGGTTTTCTCTGTATAAGAGCCCTGGCTGTCCTGGAACTCCCTCTATAGACAAGGATGGCCTTGAACTTACAGATTCACTGGCCTCTGTCTGGCGAGTGCTGGGATTGAAGGCATGCATCATCATCACCTGGTCAACACACTTTTCTTGCAGAAGACACTCCAAGTTTCATTACAAGCTTTCATATGGCTCATGAAGCACTGACTCTGTTCTGCCAATGCTGTCCCTAGAGCACAGAGAGCCCCAAGTGTGATGATCAAATGGTCCCTGGCTTCTTTGAGTTTGCAACTGAAGAAATCTGCTTGATTGGTCCACATAACTGATAGTGAAAATAGCCACTACATTTATCTGAAATATGTGGCTGTACAGAAACCACCAAACCTCTGCTATTGTTAGTTTTATTTTTCATTTCCATCTCAGGTTTAGTAAGAATTTCTATCTTAAGGCACAATGTCACAGGCAAAGAATTAAAAACAGGAATTTTCTCCACGGCTACTAAGTTTTTATAAATAAATAAATGATAGAGGTAAAATGTTGTTTGAATCATTTGGAATGGGAGGTTGTTTCTGGGCCAGTCCTGTACAATGGAATGCTATTCTAAGCAACAAAGGCTAAGTGATGGCTGAAAACACAGGCACTCCCCTTGTAGTCTCTCTTGAAGGGAAAGTGGCTGTTATTAAGTATGCAGTATGTTGAATGGGGCAATTCAAGTGGAGAGAGCTTTATGGTAAGGAAAAATTAAAAAGAAAAAACCACACAAGTTTTCCTGACTATTTAGAAATAGAACAATTTCAAGTGTGTCTGGATAACAGGTTGTTCGTGGGTTGTCAGCTAGCTTTGTTCCAGTGACGCAAAAGTGATTCAGCATTCTTGGAAGACAAACTGGAATGAAAAAACCCTTCATAAATATTTTCAAAACATGAGAGACATATTTGTTACACAGGAACAAAATCTGCTGTCTTTTTGTGAAACCATAAGGAGAGAATAGGAAAGAGGGGAAAGAGGGAGGAAGGAAGGGGAGGGGAGATATGCTTAAAATTCTGAGTCTGGATGTGCTCTTCCAAACAGCACAGAAAGGCAAGGATGTGAAATTTGCTTCCCAGTCTTCTGGTTCCTAGAGAGGATCCACAATGGATACAGTGTTGATGTCAGATTTACTTTCAGGGTTGAAGAGATGATGTCAGAACAAATGGCAGAGCCACTTGGAGGAACATGTGGGTTGTGAATTCAGCTTGTCCTCAGAGTGCCTATTGTCACTTTGTTTACAAAACAGTAGGTTCCTTATTTCAGAGGCAAGAGTGTGTTTTAAGTATGTGTTATGTTATGAATGTAGAAAAGATTTACAACACAGTGAGAGAATTTCCTTAGCTATAAACAAATTAATATTTAACAAATGCAAAAATGTGAATATGTATAGTGTGCATGAATAAAACAACGTTATTCTGCCACCCCATTTGCCAAGACAAAGCTGATAAATAATGAGGAGGGTGGGCCCCTTAAATTAAAATGGGTATCTTAAAAAGGTCAGTGTGTAATCTGATATTCTTTGATACCATCTCTTTGAGGATTTGCTTTTGTGGAAAGATGAGAAAGTAATTGTTATTCAGAGAGCTAACAGGGATACTGACTTCCATGGTGGTGCTGTGATATTGCCAATGAGGAAGGGCATTCCATTCCACAATATACACCCTAACCATAGGGGTCTCAGGATGAAAATAACATTATGATGCAGCAAGAACTATTCTGTGGATAAACTGCCTAGTTCTGAATGTGTATTTCTCCATTAAACATTAGACAATATATTGTTATTTATGTGATTTATGGATGGAAGGATAGACAAGCAGGCAGGCACATACTGACATCAGATTACATGGCTAGGTAATTTAGGATCAGAAACTTGAACTGGACACTTTTGGGTTACCATCCCTTTCAAAGATTTGCTAACAGAATATAATGCTATTAAGAGATCATAGAGCAAGTAAGGGTTGACTTTAACCCAAGTCTTTAGATAATAACACCAATGGTTTTCCCAGAATATCATACTGGCTATTATTTTCTATATTTTAATTACATATATTGTCCATGTGCTGGCTAGTTTTATGTCAACTTTACAAACTCTAAAATCATCTAGGAAGAGGAAACCTCAGTTAAAAAAATGTGTCCATAAAATCCAGCTGTAGGCAAGCATGGGGAGCAAATTTGGTTTTGTCAGTGATGATGTGAGAGAGTCCAGCCCATTGTAGGTGGTTCCAACCCTGGTCTGATGGCCCTGGGTTCTATAAGAAACCAGGCTGAGTAAGCCAGGGGCGAAAGTCTGTAAGCAGCACCCTTCTTGGCCTCTGCATCAGCTCCTGTATCCAGGTTCCTGCCCTAATTGAGTGCCCATCCTTATTTCTTTTGACGATGACCAGTGATATGGAAGCATAAGCCCAATAAACCCTTTCCTCCACAAGTTGGTCATGGTCTTTGATCACATTAATAATTAACTATAATAGTTCATTACAACCATTTCCATTCCTGAACCTTAGATTGCCCACACCTTGTAACAAGTCGGAACAACTTCATTATTGGTTAGATAAAGAATCTACACAAATTCTATGACTGAAGATGTAAAGTCTCTTGTGTGTGGATGCATGACACAATTATCTACCCATAGGAGTGTTCATTTGTATAGCTTCCTAAGCATATTCATGAAGAATTTTGCTGTTTAGTTATAGAAACAACTGCTACTATCAGTGTAGCCTGGATAATTTCACCTTAATTAATCTATGCAGATAGAGAAAATGATCACAGTATGATTGGGCTCAGTCTGTGCACCAACCAGAATAGATTTGGCACTATTCATAGAACTTGTACTTTTGTTTTGTAATAAGTTTTACATGGACTTTTTTACTTTGTGTCTGTGTGTTTTTCTGTGTGATGATGAGACCAGAGGTACATGTCTCTGTTTTGTTCCATATCACTCTCCATGCTATTTCTTGAGATGGGTTTTTAACACTTACTCTAGAACTTAATCTGGAATATTAAACTGTCCTTTAGGACACAATAAAAGGGAACAATACAAGCAGAGCATTGCTTAATTGTACAGCTCTATGATTTCCACTGGATGACTTGGACAAGAAAATACCCAATGCCTGATCAACCAGCTGGATAATTTAATGTAAGGTTATGTAATGTAAGTTAAGCCAAGATTATGATTCTATCAAATGTAAATTTTCACAAAGTTTGTATGAATTAAGTACCACAAGCATCCATATATGTCTTTGTTTCTGTAAATAATATATTAATTTTCAGACATCTACCTCATGCAAAGGACTGGCCCTAAAAACAGATTCAAGAATTGTTTTAATAATTTTATCTCCATATTAATGTAGAAACAGAGATGAAAAGAAAGGCATGGGTATTCCTTCTTTGGGTATCAACTCTACCGAGATTACTTACTTTTAGAACATGTAAATATGTTCATTGCTTGATTTCTTGGTTGACGACATAGTAAGCTAAATTCATAATGTTGGCAAAGTTTCTGTATATAAACAGCTTAAGACTGAAACAACTTTGCATAAATGAGCATTTAATGTAACAGTTTTTCTCAGTTGCCTATCTGAAAGGCAAACAGCCATATGAACTGTCTTGTGGTTCCAGGTGTTACTGTCATCCTAAATAGTAGCAACAGATGTAGCCAATGGCCATTTTGGCTCTAAAAGCTGGTGTGTAATGAGTCTGGAAAGGTAGAGAAGAGGGCAAGCTTGCACACTCAGCAAGCACCTACAAAGAAAGCAGGTCTATACAATGTGAATTACAAACTCTATTTTGATTTCACCTATTTCACAACTGCAAGTTGTCTTAAAATGCCTAAAGAGGGCTATAAAAAGGCCCAATAGGGGCAATGTCTTTGAAGTTTCTAAAAAATTAATCAATTCAGTGAAAAATTTTAATTCAAAAGGTTGAAATGTTTTCAATGACTTTTTAAGTTTGTCTACTTTATTTTACAAATAAAGTATGTTTATTATCATTACTACTACAAAATCTTTAGTTCATTTACCAGAAAGAGGTTTTGTCTTACTGCAGTTAGACTGGGCTGGAACAAAAGTCTCTCTTATTCCGTTAAAAGTGATCTTCTCAAATGTCTGTTCAAAGCTACCACAATCTACAGCAAACTATCTCAAACCAAGCATCCAACCAATCAAACAGCCAGTCCAGCCAGTCCATTAAACAACCAATATAAAAAAAAGTTTTTCTGATTAAGGAGGAGGTCAGCATTAGCCTATGGATTTAAACATAAATAATTAGAAGGTAGTTTGATATTATGTCAATTTAGCTAAGCCACATTTAGTAGGTTCCACCCTAGGGCCTTTAATTCCCAGGAATGATATCCTTTTTAAAAATTTATTTTATTTAAAATTACACATATATGTATTTGTAGCTATATGGGTCTGTTCCGTGCAAGTGCCTGCAGAATTGTCAGATACCCCTGGAGCTGTCGTTGCAGGTGGTTATAAGATGCCTGGTGTGGGTGCTGGGAACTGCACTAGAATCCTCTGCAAGAGTAGTATGCATGTTCTTCAATTATTAGTGATCTGTCTAGCTCCCTAGTCATATTTTCTTTTCTATTGGATTTTACATTATCAGAAATAGATTCCCTCCTATTGACCCCACCTCAATCCAGTCAGAGAACTTTTGGTTACCCCTATAACAGTTGTACCACTATTGCACAGGCAGTTCATAGAGTTTACAGCTAAGCCATAAAGAAGATACTGATATTAGCCCCTCCAGACTCAGGACACATTTCAGAAAAGGAGGCATAAAGGATTTAAGATCTGGAAGATAAAATGGACTACAAAATGCCACCTCTTGGGCATAATACAGATATTCCAATCATCAACTCAATGCAACTGGATTTGCCTACAATAGACTTGCACACAACAGGCCTGTCAACAGCCAAACATGCATGAGAAAGGAACTCAAAGAGCTTTCTCCCATCTGATAGATTCTAGGAAATGGTGACTATCTTTCAACACTTCTATGAACACCAGTGAGACTATAAGATTTCAAGGTAAAATTTCAAACTCATAGTCAGACAGATGGCCATGTTATGTTTACTGAGTTTCAGAGTGAAGCAAAAACACATAAGCAATAAAAGGAGTGGGGGTTCATAGAGGTGGAACAAAGACAAGGAAAGGTATGTACAAGAGTAATCAGAATACATTGTGTACAACATGAAAATGCCAATTGACAAATTTACTATTTTTTAAAATGTTACTGACACATGCTACAAATATCACCAAGGCAAACTGTCAACCAACCCAATTCCTTGCTCCCAAAAAGAAAAACTAAAATACTATCTCAAATGAGTATAATAAACAACCAAATGATCCTCAAGAGTAAAAGGAAATCAAGAGGTAAGAATAACAAAGGCATTAAAAATCTATTATAAATTAAATTGACCCTGATTTCCTATCAACTAGCAGGTAAGAAACCCCAGATCTTCAAAATATTTGGTTTATTATTTATAACCTTCAGTCATCAGAAAGTTTTAAAATACCATGTACATCAGTTGTTTTTTATAAGGAATAGAAAAACACAGGCAGGTCCAGAATGAGTACCTTAACTTGCAAATCTTTTGCTTCTTGCTTGAATAAAAAAATAGAATATGAAACATAATATTTGTAAGGAAATACATGTTAAATATTTGTACTACCTACAACAATGTTTCCCAAAGTTACTGTCAATAAATGTCTGGAGTATTTACTAAAAAAAGATAGTAATAACAGTGGCCTTTTTAATTTCCTATTGAGCTACCCTCATATAAAAATGCTGGGACTTCTCATCCCAAACAAGGACATTATATAGAATAATTGAAATATTTAACACATCTGTGACTCAAAGCAACACCAATGCTCCCTATCTTTAGAAAACAATGTGTTATGTCTCATGGTTACCTTCATTTACTGAAACATGGAAAATAACTGAATTAATAAATATAATTTATTTCCAATCTGAAGAACATCTTAAAAAGTACATACAACACGGCATGCGTGCACACTTTATACAAGTTCAACATTTGCTGGGAGCTTTACTGAGTCTCCTTAAAATGGGACATTTCTCTTAAAACCTCTGGGAATGACCATTAGAAATTTCCTATTTTTCAGAGAAAAGGGCCAAGATATGGTTTTAAAAGTCAACAATAGGTGCTAACCATCAATCTATTATGTTTTATTTCTTTGTTCCCCCTTCTCTTGTTTCTTCAATTATTAAACCACTCACCCATATCATTATACAACCAAATATTTAAACACAGCTATAACGCTATGGTATATTTTAAAAGACTATAAAGGAATACTAACAGAGCCACCAAAGGCAGGAACAGCACACTGGTCATTTTCTTTTTCTTTAAAACCATTACCTTGGATGCTGAATTCCTCCATAATTTTTGATCGTTTTAGAAGTGGGGACAGTGGCATATCAAGGAGAAATTAAGTTTCATCAGTTTTCTTTCACACTTACACTATAAAAGTGACAGGTTGGTGCACTGTAGCTGACAGTTCCCATTAACTAGAAGCTAATGTTGCAGAGTCAGTCCAAACTCTGAGTCACGGCTTCTGGCTACAAGAAGGTCCCCTTCATACTAGAATTCTCACACACCCCTAGGGGAAAAAGCTATAAATATTTTCCACTAGTTCCTCCTTAAAGCTATATAATGAATATTTACAGATTGGTACCCTTTTCTGTCTCAGAATCTTTTTGGGAAAACAGCTCCAGTGAAATATTCGGTTGATCTGAACATGGGACTTAAGCCAGCCCATTTGTGCCCCTCAGTAATAAAAGAGGACGGATATGCAGCAGGGTTTAAGTGCAGTTATCAAATCATTAGCCACACAATGGCTTTTGTAGATAGGAACTTTTCTCAACATTTTATATCATATTTTGTATTGAATTTGTTGTTAAAAACAAGCAAAGAGCAAGGAAAAATAGCTATGATTTAGAAAAACAGTATCTTGGGAAATGTGTTTGGCTCCAGGAGTATTGTAAATGGAAATTGTATTTCAGAAGTATTTGAGAAATAAATATTTTTAAATGCCTAAAATACTGCAAACAATGAAACATTGACATGCTTAATAAGGTTACTTAAGAAAGATACGGGTCATAATGATAGAGAAAAGATAGCTCTTGACCTCATGGACATCGATACTTATACAGGAGACAAGTTTGCTATTTAAAATTCTCCAAAAATTCACAGAAAAGATAAAGGCTTAATAAGATGCCTGTGGGATGAAGGTGAGCTTCCAGGCAATGATGAGCGATAGCCAAAACATTCAAAGTGCAGGAACCACATGCACAGCCTTATGTGAAACAGTGGGCACAATGCAATGTTAAAGGAGTGTTGCTGATGGAGCTCAAAAAGTCGCTTGGGTAGCATGAGGATGGGAAGGCAGACTGACACTATGTCACCAGTCACTTTAGGTGAAAAAGTTTGCACTTATGGGTGAGGATGACCCTTAATGATTACACGTTCATATGTTTCCATGAAAGAGTTGAAAATTGTAGTGTAGAAAACATTTGTTTTCATAGTCAAGGCTAATTGTTTAGTCACAGAAGGATTCAAAAGAGATTGAAGATAATCAAGTAGGTGTTTGAAATGGGGGCAAAGTTAAGAAGTAAATTTCAATCTCCAAGTTTTGGCATAGAAAACCTCAGATGGAAACAGTCTAAGGCAGAGAATATACAGAACATTAGCTCTGTAGAGGTAGAATGAGTTTGAGTTTTATGTGAAAATGATCTCCAAGTGGAATACTGGGGATCAGAAAACAATCCCAGTGTTCAAAACCCAGCCCAGGAACCATTTCTATAGGAATCTGCCTTAATCTCAACTTATTTGTGTCTTATTAAATAACTAATCTAAGTTCATGAGTTTACTACTCTAGTGTGTACTCAATAAGCACACTAGATAACCCCGTTGACTTAAATAATGAAGAAATGATCCAAATATAAGAGCCTAGAGTTCAGCATTCAAGGTTAAGTCAGTTAAAAGCCCATTGAATTTACTTTGAGCTTGCTAAGTATCAAAAGGTTTCAAGGCATCTTCTCAAAGCCACCTCCCACAAGGAAGATAGAAGAGTTCACAACTATAAGCTTACTTTGGGAGTGCATTGTGAAATGGGAGTTCATGACTATAAGTTCACGTGGTGGTGCACTGTGAATTGGGCTTGATATCATTTGAAACTTCAGCCTTCCCTCTTACAGAATTATACTTAAACAAAAATTCCTTGGTAGTTTTCTTGTCAAGCCCATGAAATACAAAGTGGATTACAGTCTGTATGTCAAACTAAATGTCCTTGTTTGGTGCAGACAAAGCATGCTTTATTTGTTATAAACAGTACCATTGTGTTTTTAAATGTACTATTTACTTATGACTGCAAAAATAATGCCAAAATATGAAAACCTTACAGTTTTAAAAAATGAGCTATAGCTTGATCTCCTTGGTGGTTTCAATATTACAATGACAATCTTTGTGCTACCATCTCTTTCTTTTTAAGCAACTTCACAAGAATTATTTTTAAAAAACAGTTTAATATAAAACAGTATGGAAGATAAATGCTGTCTGTATACTCTAGCTTTAAGTGAGTTGCTTAAAATGCCATTGTCCTGAAACAACTTTCTCTCATAAAGATATTATTATTAAAGATAGTATGGGGAAAGTTCATTCTCCATTTTCAATGATAAAAAGCATGGGTTTTTTGTTCACAAAGTAAAATAGAAGTATAATATAATGTACAAGTAGATTATGCTTCTTTAAGCCAAGAGATCATTTTGGGAGGCCTACCTGTCTTCTCTCTTGTCTTTATGTGCATGTTACAGATACCTTACTGTACTTTTGTCCCCTCCTAACAACAGCAAAATGAAACATGAATTTTGCAGTACCGAAGAGGATGAGAACGATTGCTGTCACTATTTGTAAAACATGCTAAGTGTCAAGGCTGATTTTCTTCCTATTTCATCCATGACATTAAATGCATTAATTAGTATTCCACTACAGAGAAAGCATTATAGTCAACACTGAGTTTATTAATGGTCAGCTTGTATTTTTGGAGCTTATTTATACAAGTCAGGCATGGTCCGTTTTAATGAGGAATCCATCAAAATCACAAATCTGGTTTCGCTTTCCTACCAAGAATAAAAACACAACCTAGCCAACTCATTTGCATTGTAATCTAATTTGAAATTACTTATCAGTGCAATAACACATTCAATAGAGCTTTTGTCTTATTGATGAAAAGGGAATCCACTTGGTTAGGGAGTACATAACATTTTTTAATTAAATTTGTGTTATTATTGTCCTTACACTCAAAGGGCCAGGTGATGGCAATGTTCCATGGAAAATAATATTGCTATAAAAACAGCAATAGCCAAGGAAATTTAATAACATTGATTTGCCACATGCTGACACAATAATAAATATGTAATCATTATTTAGGTACTTTGCAGAAAAAATAATCAATAAGAATATTTATAAAAATAAAATTTATTGGTATAGAAATCAGGAATACAGAGATGGGATAAATACATTTAATACTTATAACCTAGCTAAAGGGACAGGTTTTATACATATACAAGATAGATAATAAGGTTTCCTATTATATGTTCATAAGTCAGATTATTGGGCAGCTAGTTGAAGTAATGCTTTTTGAATAGTACTAGGATGAGAAGAGACTCTAGGCTGAAAAGGGTGCTGTTAGGGAATTATATTTGTATATATGTCATAACATAGAAACTACAGAAATGCAAGGGACAATCCAACAAGAATATCTTTGGAGTTCAGCCTAGAATTGGAGCTGCAGCCAGATTATGAAAGGTCAGAGGAAAAATAGTATGACCTAGAGTATCAGCATGAGTACATGATTTCAAAGACAGAGTGAGATCAAGGCCATTTCTTCAAGGGACTTAATGAACACAGGAGAGGTTCATCAAACTGACAGTTGCAGCACTGAGGTTTTAAATGCCAGTAAGAGAGAAATGGAGGTACAAGAGCACTTCCCCAAAAGTATAGTTGATTGATGATGGTTTCAGTAGAAAATTTACAGGATTAGATTGTGCTGTTCATTCTTAAGTGTATGTGAAAATTTCAATCACTAATTCATGTACATTTATGGTAACAATCACCAGGAGCACAGGGGCAGTGTCTATGAACTGAATTTAACTTTTTTCAAATTTTTAAATTTTATTTAGCACACACAAAAGTTTTGCCTGCATGTATACACATGCACCCTCTATATACATGATGCCCTCAGAGGTTGGAAGAGGAATTAGAACCCCTGGAACTGGAGTCAAGGGTGGTTGTGAGCTGCCAAGTGGGTGCTTGGAACCGAACCCTGATCCTCACGTCATCTAAACTGCTGAGAAATCTCTCCAGCCAAGTGAGCTACATTTCTGAGCATGTCTCTACTTAATCCACTTAGAAATGAGCCTAGAAGTTTAATTCAGAATGCCAAACATGTGCACTAAAATTCTCTTTAAAATGCATATTAGTAACACATGAATTCTGTGCATTTCTAAAACTTGACCTCATTATATAATTTTAACCACTTTTGAAAACAGAAGCAGGGGTTTGAAAGTTTAAAAAGAATAAAGATGGCTGAATCATAAGTAAGAATTCTAAGGAGCCTACAGAAAATGCTTGTTAAATATTAAAGGGTACTAAAAATAATGCTAGGACAATAATCACAAAGAAAAAAGAATATTAAAGGAAGAATAAATTGAAATGTAAGGAATGAAATTCCCAAGTTAAAATAGCAATAATAGTCATGGGCTACCACAAAACTCAATGCAAAGGAGCAGAGCTCAAGAAAGATGTTTTCAACTGTGAATCTTGCAAGAGAAGACACTGGGGGAAAGTGTTAAACATTAAAGAAAAGAAAAGTTTAATTAATGTTAATAGGCTGCTCTAGCATAGTTTACACCAAGTGGGTAAGCTTCCCAAGCATCCACTTCTAATGAAGGGTAAAAAGAATTTGTCTTACAAATAATTAAAGAAATAACATTAAGAGTTTTATTTAAGATTATGTATAAGAACTTTTGATTTCCACATTTTCATGATAAGGAAGCATGCTACAATTGTGATTTTCCTGTATTTGACATTCTCAAGGCCTGATCCATTGGGATGCTTTTAGTTTATGCACTGCTAAAACAGAAATAAATGCCACACACTGTTCCAGAGCCCCTCAAAGTGAATTCTAAATCTACATAAAGTCAGGAAACACTTTACACACTTGTTGGCTAAAATGAGAAAATGTTTGCAGTTGTCAGATGTCATGATCACCTGGATAATTGACAGCTTAGAAAAAACAGACCACAGAGCAGGTGCATCTGGTGTTTGAATCAGTTGTCTTCTCCACACTCCTGCTAATAATTACAAAGCACCTATCACAGTGTCTGATTGAAGAAGGCATACAGTGGGTGTCTATTAAACAAATTCATGTTAATATAACACAAAGTTTTGGAAGTAGTGAAGTTGATTATACTTTTAAAAATATAAATGGTATCTAATGTGTGTAGAGTTCATTTTCCTGAAGGGGGCAACCCACTAAATTGTTGATGAAGTCATATGGAAATAAACATTGATATTCCCCATGTTTTTGATGTGTCTGGACTTTGAAAATATTTCAAAAGCTTCATCTCATGTTCCAATTCATGCAGCCTGGAGATAGCTAAGGTTTTTTTTTTTATGTCAATTACTCACAGGTTCTTGTTTCCACTTCCATAACTGAGAGCTCTATTTCACTTAAGTTTTGCCCCGTGAACATATGTCTCCTCCAGAAGCAGTCCCCATGGGGCATGGAGTAGAAAACCAAGTATTAACGATGTTATTTTTCCCTTATGTTTTCAAATATCATGGACAAATTAATTTTATGTATTTCATGGCTGCTAGGAATATATTTTTACTTGAGAGAAGAAAGATATCTGGATGCCTCTTGGCAGCCACAGAAGGCTGACAGAGTTTCTGGGAGTGCATGATGTGTATTTAACAGCTAAGCCAACAAAGGTTCACAATGCAAATGTCTGGCTATGAACTTATTTGTGGAAGCAGAAAATTTTCTACAAGAAGTGCAACGCATTCCAAAGTAAGTCATTGTTACAGTTAAATACTTTTTTTTTGCTCAAGGGTGCTGAAGGTAACTCTAAATTGTTTATTTTTGATCTCCTTGGCTATAGTCAGAAGGACCATATGAAAAGATAAGCAGCCACTGTAGGTGGGCAGCAATAGTCTGTATTATCATGGGCTTGCAGCACCTGTCCTTGATCCCACAGTCACCAAAGCTCTTATGTCATTCCCATTTTCAGAGTATTCTAAGCAATACTGGTACATACAGATCTATGCAAGTCAGTTTTGTCCATTCAGTCTCTTTGAGCCCCTAGGAGCCGTGCTCAGTTGATTCACTACAAAGAACACAGTAGTAGTAATGCAGCATAAACAAGTAATATTTCGTATGCTATGAGAAGATTTGGTTCAGGAACACCAAAAGGATAAAATTTTTCTTCTTTGGTCACATGAAATACATTAGGTACTTCACCTGTTGCCAGTATTTGGGTGAAACACAAACGTATGTAGCAGAATACATAAAGGAAATAAAATTAAAATCCATATATAATTATTCTAAATGGTGTTTTGCTAATATGCAAGTATAATTACTAAGGGAGCCGTGAATTAATTTGTCATATAATAGAATTTGAAATTATCACTTGTTCATGTGTTATAGGACTCTCAATTATATATAGTATAGTTCTAAATTAATGAAAATTAACTTTCCTGTGTAATGAAAGTGCTTCTAATATTGTTCTTATTTGATGTAGGAATGATTAATGCATCTACAATTATTAAGCCTCTTACCTAAGTTCATTTAATATGGTGGACAGAACACTAAATGGAGTATGTGCATATATTTCCCATTATGAAACTAAGTCAAGTGCTTTACAAAACAAATAACAATACAGATTTTAACTTGATTTTTAAAGTGTAACAAAGTCAAAATCAACACCTAGGTTTTCTTAATAATTCTGTGAAGCAATTAATACTAACAGTAAAACTGGATTTTGTAAAGCTATGTTTTCTTTATATATATGGATTGTTGGCTTGTTTGTTTGTTTTGTTTTTCACCTTTATTCCCAATTACAGGAAGTTTCTCTCTTTCAACCCTGCCCCCAACGCCCTAGGGGGACTGCTAGGCTTAGCAAAGCCAACTCTTTTTGAACAAAGGGCAGCAGTGTCCTCTAGTGGCCACTCAGTATAGCAATCCAACTGCTTGACAAAGGAAAGTTGGGCAAGGATTTTTATAGGATTATGATCTACGAGTGAGTGTTTAGAGAATTATACCTTTTCACAGAGGTGCTACATAGGCTGAACTGTGTGACCAGCCATCATTTTAAGGTAAAGCAATTCCCAGTGTTAATAAAATTGTTTCAAGTTTGTAACCGATGTAAAACAGTGTTCTTCTGGCCTTTTTCTGTGAATACCAGAGTAGTCAGTTGCATTCCCATATTGCATTGAATTGTTACCTAAGTACAAGATCAGCTACATATTCCACACCACCCATCACATCACATGCTATTCTTCCCTGATGTTCTTTAGAGCATTGCACCCTTCCCTCGCAACACTAGTCAATTATGCATTTTTTGTGTGATTATTAACTTATTATCAGTTTCCACTCATAAAGCTATGAAGGTAAAAACTACCTCTAATGCTTGCCACACTTCATTTAGGCTTAGCCTAGGTGAATTGAATATATCTGATGAATTGATAAACTACAGACAATAAGCTATTAAGAGTGGTGGAATCTAGGTAGATTGTCATAGTCTCAGACCCGGCCCTATGTTGTTCCTGGTAACGACATAGAAAAAGCCGCCCTGGTAACAACAAAGCCCCAAACCACACAGTCTTATTTCTATGCTCTACCCTTGTGGGCTTCAATTCTCACAATCTGCTTTATTCATTTAGGATTCGTACTACCTCTTTTCTTCAACACAACATTATCATTCACCTTCTCATAATCTCTGTGTGACACACACACACACACACACACACACACACACACACACACATACACACACACACACACACACACAGAGAGAGAGAGAGAGAGAGAGAGAGAGAGAGAGAGAGAGAGAGAGAGATTCTTAGAAGAGTTCTTTTTTTCTAGCTACAAAATCCATGTAAGTTCTATGTTGATGTGCCTTGCTGTTTTTTTTCTTTTTTTCTTTTTTTTTATTAAATTATTAATATTTTCACATGTACTTTCCCTCTCCCTCTCCCTCCCCCCACCCCCATTCCTTCTCCCCCACCTCCAACCTACCCCCCACCCCATCCACCCGCCACTCCCCAGGCAGGGTAGGGCCCCCAACCAGGGCTCCACCAAGTCCACCAAATCTTCCTGTGCTGGGCCTAGGCCCCTCCCCATGTGTTCAGAGACAGAGCGAATCCCTTCAAGTGGGATGGGCTCTCGAAGTCCCTCCCACCCACCAGGGCAAAACGCCAGTCCACCTCCAGAGGCTCCCAGGAGTGCAGGGGCCTCCCCATTGGCATCCATGATCAGGGGGCTGGATTAGTCCTGTACTGTCCTCCCAAAGAGCATCTGGGGTCGATATGCTTTCCCTTTTTCAGGCCAACTGTTTCTGTGGGTTTCTCCAACCAGGTACAGACCCCTTCGTTCTTCATTCCTCCCTCTCTTCAACTGAGTTCCAGATTTCAGCTCAGTGTATTTCTGTGGATGTCTGTCTCTGCTCTCATCAGCCACTGGATGAGGACTCTAGAATAGCATAGAGAGTATTCATCAATCTCATTCTAGGGGAAGGGTTTCTAGGCCAACTTCTCCTCCACTGCCCAGACTGTCAGATCGTGTCATCCTTATAGGTCTCTGGAGATCTTCCTAGTTCCAGATCTCTTCTCGGACCTATAGTGACTCCCTCTGATATGGTATCTCTCATCCTGCTCTCTCTCCTCTATTCTTCCCCCAACTCAATATATCTGCTCCTCCATTTCTTCTCCTCTACTCTTCATCTTGTGCTCTTATTGTGGCAGCACCCACTTCCCTACCCTCATGCTCTCAATTAGCTCGGGAGTTCATGCCATTTCCCATTCCTGGGGTCCATTTATCCCTTAGAGTCATTCATGATTTCTAGTTTCCTTGGGGTAGAGGATTATAGGCTGGTAAACCTTTGCTCTATGTCTAAAAATCATATATGAGTGAGTACATACCATGTTTGTCTTTTTGTGATTGGGTTACCTCACTCAGGATGGTTTCTTCTAGTTCCATCCATTTGCCTGCGAATTTCAAGATTCCATTGCTTTTTTCTGCTGAGTAGTACTCCATTGTATAAATGTACCACATTTTCTCTTTCCATTCTTCAGTTGAGGGGCATCTAGGTTGTTTCCAGGTTCTGGCTATTACAAACAATGCTGCTATGAACATGGTTGAACATATGTCCTTGTTGTATGGACAAGCAGTATTTGGGTATATACCCAAGAGAGGAATGGCTGGATCTTGAGGTAGATTGATTCCCATTTTTCTGAGCAACCGCCATACTGATTTCCAAAGTGGTCTTACAAGTTCACACTCCCACCAGCAATGGAGGAGTGTTCCTTCTTCTCCACAACCTCTCCAGCATAGGTTGTCATTGGTATTTTTGATTTTAGCCATTCTGACAGGTGTGAGGTGGTATCTCAGAGTTGTTTTGAGTTGCATTTCTCTGATGGCCAAGGATTTTGAGCACTTTCTTAAGTGTCTTTCAGCCATTTCAGATTCCTCTGTTGAAAAATCTCTGTTTAGTTCTGCACCCCACTTTTTAATTTCATTGTATGGTGTTTTGGTGGCTAGCTTCTTGAGCTCCTTGTATATTTTGGAAATCAGTCCTCTGTCAGATGTGGGGCTGGTGAAGATCTTTTCCCATTCTGTGGGTGGTCGTTTTGTCTTACTGACTGTGTCCTTTGCCTTACAGAAGCTTCTCAGTTTCAGGAGGTCCCATTTATTAATTGCAGACCTCAGTGTCTGTGCTTCTGGCGTGATGTTCAGGAATCGTTCTCCTGTGCCAATTTGTTCAAGGGTTGTTCCCACTTTCTCTTCTAAAAGATTCAGTGTGGCTGGGTTTATGGAGAGATCTTTGATCCATTTGCACTTAAGTTTCGTGCATGGTGACAAGTATGGATCTATCTGCAATTTTCTGCATGTTCGAATCCAATTGTGCCAGCACCATTTGTTGAAGATGCTATCTTTTTTCCATTGTATGGATTTAGCACCTTTGTCAAAAATAAGGTGTTCGTAGGTGCGTGGGTTAATATCTGGGTCTTCAATTCGATTCCATTGGTCTATCTGTCTATTCTTGTGCCAATACCAAGCTGTTTTCAGAACTATGGCTCTATAGTAGACCTTGAAGTCAGGGATGGTGATGCCTCCAGAGGATCTTTTATTGTAAAGAGTTGTTTTGGCTATCCTAGGTTTTTTATTTTTCCATATAAAGTTGAGTATTGTTCTTTCAATGTCTGTGAAAAACTGTGTTGGGATTTTGATGGGGATTGCATTAAATCTGTAGATTGCTTTTGGTAGAATTGCCATTTTTACTATGTTAATTCTGCCTATCCAAGAGCACGGGAGATCTTTCCACTTTCTGGTATCTTCTTTAATTTCTTTCTTTAAAGTCTCAAAGTTCTTATTGTACAGGTCTTTCACTTTTTTGGTTAGTGTTACCCCCAGATATTTAATGTTGCTTGTGGATATTGTGAAAGGTGATGTTTCCATGATTTCTTTCTCATTGAGTTTATCATCTGTATACAGTAGGGCTACAGATTTATTTAAGTTAATTTTGTATCCTGCTACCTTGCTGAAGGTGTTTATCAGCTGTAGGAGTTTCCTGGTAGAGTTTTTCGGGTCACTTATGTAGACTATCATGTCATCTGCAAATAGTGAAAGTTTGACTTCGTCCTTTCCAATTTGTATCCCTTTGATATCCTGATCTTGTCTTATTGCTCTAGCTAGAACTTCAAGAACAATATTGAAGAGATATGGAGAGAGTGGACATCCTTGTCTTGTTCCTGATTTTAGAGGAAATGCTTTGAGTTTCTCTCCATTTAGTTTGATGTTGGCTATTGGTTTGGTGTATATCGCATTTATCATGTTTAGATATGTTCCTGTTATTCCTGTTCTCTCCAAGATCTTTGTCATGAAGGGATGTTGGATTTTGTCAAAGGCCTTTTCAGCATCTAGTGAGATGATCATGTGGTTTTTCTTTTTCAGTTTGTTTATATGGTGGATTACATTGATGGTTTTTCGTATATTGAACCATCCTTGCATCCCTGGGATGAAGCCCACTTGATCGTGGTGGATGATTTTTCTGATATGTTCTTGGATTCGATTAGCCAATATTTTATTGAGTATTTTAGCATCAATGTTCATGAGAGATATTGGTCTGTAGTTCTCTTTCTTATTCTTATCTTTGTGTGGCTTGGGTATCAAAGTGATTGTAGCCTCATAGAAGGAGTTTGGCAATATCCCATCTGCTTCTATTGTGCGGAACAGTTTGAGGAGTATTGGTATCAGCTCTTGTTTGAATTTCTGGTAGAATTCTGCAGTGAAGCCATCTGGTCCTGGGCTTTTTTTGGTTGGGAGGCTTTTGATGACTGCTTCTATTTCATTAGGGGTTATGGGTCGATTTAAATTGTTTATCTGATCTTGATTTAATTTTGGTAAGTGATATTTATCCAGGAAACTGTCCATTTCCATTAGATTTTCGAATTTTGTGGAGTACAGATTTTCAAAGTATGACCTAAAGATTCTCTGGATTTCCACAGTGTCCGTTGTTATATCCCCCTTTTCGTTTCTGATTTTGTTAATTAGTGTGCTCTCTCTCTGCCTTTTGGTTAGTTTGGCTAGAGGTTTGTCTATCTTGTTGATCTTCTCAAAGAACCAACTCTTTGTTTCATTGATTCTTTGTAATGTTTTCCTAGTTTCTACTTTATTGATTTCAGCTCTCAGGTTGATTATTTCCTGGCGTCTACTCCTCCTTGGTGAGTTTGCTTCTTTTTGCTCTAGTGTTTTCAGTTGTTCTGTCAGTTCTCTAATGTGACTTTTTTCTAGTTTCTTCATGTGGGCACTTAGTGCTATGAACTTCCCTCTTAGGACTGCTTTCAGAGTGTCCCATAAGTTTGGGTATGTTGTGTCTGCATTTTCATTAGAATCTAGGAAGTCTTTAATTTGTTTTTTTATTTCTTCCTCAACCCAGGAATGGTGCAATTGGGTGTTATTCATTTTCCAAAAGTTTGCAGGTTTCCTGCCATTTGTATTGTTGCTGAATTCTAGCTTTAATGCATGGTGGTCTGATAAGATACAGGGGGTTATTTCAATTCTTTTGTAATTGTGGAGGTTTGCTTTGTTGCCTACTATGTGGTCAATTTTGGAGAAGGTGCCATGTGGTGCTGAGAAGAAGGTATATTCTTTTGAGTTTGGATGGAATGCTCTATAGATATCCGTTAACCCCAGTTGGGCCATGACTTCTTTCAGATCCTCTGTTTCTTTGTTAAGTTTTTGTCTGGTGGTCCTGTCTAGTGGTGTAAGGGGGGTGTTGAAGTCTCCTACTATAAGTGTGTGTGGTTTTATGTGTGGTTTGAGCTTTAGTAATGTTTCTTTCACAAATGTGGGTGCCTTCGTATTTGGAGCATAGATGTTCAGGATTGAGATTTCATCTTGATGGACTTTTCCTGTGATGAGTATGAAATGCCCTTCTTCATCTCTTTTGATTGATTTTAGTTTAAAGTCCATTTTGTTAGATATTAGGATTGCTACACCTGCTTGTTTCTTGAGGCCATTTGATTGGAAAATCTTTTCCCATCCTTTTACTCTGAGGTATCGCCTGTCTTTGAAGTTGAGGTGTGTTTCTTGTAAACAGCAGAAAGATGGATTCTGTCTTCGTATCCATTCTGTTAGCCTATATCTTTTTACGGGTAAGTTAAGGCCATTGACATTTAGGGATATTAATGTCCATTGTTCGTTGGTTCTTGTTTGGTTTGGATTTATTGTTGGTGGTGTCATTGTGTGTGGATTTTGCTCTCCTGCTTCTTTTTGTGTTTGGCAATATTAGATTATCTATTGCCTGTGTTTTTGTGCATGTAGTTATGTTCCTTGGGTTGGAGTTTTCCTTCCAGAACCTTCTGTAGTGCTGGATTTGTGGATATGTATTGTTTAAATCTGTTTTTGTCATGGAAAATCTTGTTTTCTCCATCTATAGTGATTGAAAGTTTTGCTGGGTACAGTAGTCTGGGTTGACATCCATGCTCCCTTAGTGCTTGTAGTGTATCTATCCAAGACCTTCTGGCTTTCATAGTTTCCATTGAGAAGTCGGGTGTGATTCTGATTGGTTTGCCTTTATATGTTACTTGGCCTTTTTCCTTTGCAGCTCTTAATATTTTTTCTTTATTCTGTAGATTTGGAGTTTTGATTATTATGTGTCGGGGGGACTTCTTTTTGTGGTCCAGTCTGTTTGGTGTCCTATAAGCTTCTTGTACTTTCATAGGCATATCTTTCTGTAGGTTGGGGAAGTTTTCTTCTATGATTTTGTTGAATATGTTTTCTGTACCTTTGAGCAGTGTTTCTTCACCTTCTTCTACACCTATTATTCTTAGGTTTGGTCTTTTCACGGTGTCCCATATTTCCTGTATATTTTGTGTTAGGGATTTGTTGGTCTTGAGGTTTTCTTTGGTTGATGAATGTATATCCTCTAGCGAGTCTTCAATAGCTGAGATTCTCTCTTCTGTCTCTTGAATTCTATTAGTTATACTCACATCTTTAGATCCTGATCGTTTATCCAACCTTTCCATTTCCAGCATCGCTTCATTCTGTGTTTTCTTTAATGTGTCTAATTCAGCTTTCATGTTTTGAACTGTTTCAAGAGCTTCCTTCACTTGTTTGGTTGTTTTATCTTGGGTTTCTTTAGCTTCTTTAAGAGATTTGTTTATTTCTTGAATATTTTGGTTTGTCTTTTCCTCCATATCGTGTAATTTTTTGCTTACTTTTTCTTCTATTTCTTTAAGGGATTTTCTTGTTTCCTCTTTGAAGGTCTCTATCATCTTGCTCAGATAATTTTTGAGGTCCATCTCTTCTTCATGCACTGTGTTGGGCTTTTCAGATCTTGCTGGAGTGGAGTCCCTAGATTCTGGTGGTGTCATATTGGTCTTTCTGTTGTTGAGCGGGTTCTTATTCTGTCTTCTTCCCATATCTTTTTCCAGTGAGTGCAGGTAGGATCTCTCTATCTCCTCTTGTTACTCTGTAGTGTGTGTGGGCCAGGAATTCAATGTCCGAAGCTCTGGATGGTTTTGCCTCTCCTCGTAGCCTCCTCACTCTGATGGTGTTAGGCCTCTTGGTGGATCGGTCGCCGGGAATGGAATGAAGAGTGGCCTGTACCCAGATTCGGGGAGCTCCTCCCTGCCTGGACGTGTCTGTTTCAAGCAGGGACGAGCCTGGAGGGATCTGGGTGGATGGCGCTTAGGACAAGAATTGGGTAAAAGCAGGGGGTGGCTCACCTGGTCTGCGATGAGTCCACGGAAAGGGAAGGAAGAGTGTCCTGAACCAAGCCAGATTCAGGAAGCTCCACCCTGCCTGGGCGTGTCTGTTTCAAGCAGGGACGAGCCTGGAGGGATCTGGGTGAATGGCGCTTAGGACAAGAATTGGGTAAAAGCAGGGGGTGGCTCACCTGGTCTGCGATGAGTCCACGGAAAGGGCGTGCCTTGCTATTTTTAATGCACAAATTTGCAGAATATAATGATTTTTAAAACTGTACTCTTATACACTAAACTGTGCCATGCACAATACAGCTTCTCCAAAGATGACCCATGCACTAAATTTAGAACATGCAAACATGTTATCCTGTGTGTTGAAAGGACCTTGGGGTTGTAGATACTTAATGCTACTACTAGTCAACTGATCTTATAGACTATTCTGAATTATTAGAGTGAAATTAATCAAATTACTGCGTCCTTGACAGTAGAAGGGTCAAGAGGCAAGATCTAGATCTGCCACTGGTGGTTTAAAAGAAGGGAAGTAGGCCTGCAAGATAACAACATGGAGATGATACAAGCTAGAGAAGAATTAAGACTGTAGAAGGAAAGCAATCCCTAAAATGCTGGGTCTTAGCCTACAGGAACTATGTCAGATTGCTGTCTCACATACCTGATAGTTATGAAGTTTGAATTGATTAATTCACATTAGTGATGATCTATTGAGGCAACCATGGAATACTAACACATAGGTAAGTCTTTAATCTGTTACTCTTATTGCTACTATTGATAAGATATTGAATAGTAAATATCCATGTCTGGAAATAACTAAAATTGTTTTAGCTCCCTTAGTAGGCAAAAAACATTTTGAATTGCTTTTATAGACTTATGGTGAATCAAAAATTATCAGTACATATTAGATCTGATTAACACTAACCTTAGTATGTGCCTTGGCTTAGTGTAACCAAGACAACTCAGATGAAATGATTGCACAGATAAGTTCATAGGCACACATTTAGAGATAAACCATGGAATGAAATGATCATCAGGTGTATTGGTTTAGTGATGGCATCTTTTCCAGCAAGCCTTTTCATACCTACATAGATCTCACCAGAAGTCTTCCTCTAGATATGATTTCCTTTCTTAACCACTACCCACAACTTTCTCTGCTGCTAGGTTTTCCCCTTCTTTTCCTTTACTCCTACTTCTGACAATACACTGGAGGAGTTAATGAGAGATGATGATATTTCCCTTATGTAATTATAACTAGATACTTGAGAGAATGTCTGTTTAACCCTTGGCTTTAGCTTGTGTGACCTCCTGATGATGTTCAATAGTGATTTTTCATTCTTCTACTCACACATGCTCAGCCTTAATTTCAAGATTTGGTTTCACATATCTAAAATATTGATATATAACGCCAGCTAATTAGCAGGGTTTTTTTCCTGTATCTAAGATGAGTATTAATGGGATAACTAATATAGGTCATTGATACATTTAAAAATTGCAAATGCTATCTTAATTGTGGGTGTCTTAGAAAATAAATACTTATCAAGTAGATAATATGTTGTCAAGAATCTATGGCAACATAGTTTAGTAGATATTAGGCTTATTTTTAAATTATGATAATACAGAAATAGAAGCAATGAAGAATAAAAAGAAAGTAAATCTATGTTCTAAGTAAAGAAAAAACTAAAACACAAGAATGTTTAAAATGTCATTGCTGACCTGACAAGGTACAAAATGCCTGGGGCTTCATGTAGTGGGAGCAAGCACACAGGAATAAACCACAACAGAACCCATTCCTCTCTGCAGATTTTTTTTTTTAAATCAGTACAGCAGCTCAAGATTTTTGACCACACCAAGCTAACATAATCGAGTCTGTCTCATCTACTTCTTGGTTGTGCTGTCTGAATTTCAACTTTATACAGGAAAACCCATACTTAGCCTGATCCATAAAGAGACTAAAGGTCTGAGGCTAACACCCAATCGGGTTGAAATATAGCCTCACTTTCCCAGCACCAGTCTCAGAATTGAATCTTCTCAGGCTGGCCAATGTACCTGTATCCTGAATCTGTCTTTATGATCTGGAAAAATATTTTGATTGAACAAGGTCAAGCAAGGGATTGAGAGTATGACTGGTCAAGTTACAAGGAACAAGGGTCTGGAGGAGGAATATCCTGCCCCAGCAACAGTAATAAAAACAGTTTCTTAGCGACATACAGAACACTAACGCCCTGTGGGGTTCTTTTTCACCTGACAATTCTTATTTATGCATTTATTTCCTTCTCAGATATAACTGATAAAATATTATTCTCTGAAGACTTGACAATAGTTTCAAGATTGAAATAAAATGTATACTTTTTTTCTCAAAAGCATACTTTGGTTATTAAGGAAGAATTTCTTCAACAAGATACTCAGCATCTGCACAGACAAGAATTTTGGTTCATTATCTCCAAAGAAAAGCTTCTGTAGGCAACACCATTCTTCACATTTCAATAAGCCACATCCTCCTACATCTAATTACTCATGTTAGTATTTCTGTTATGGAAAGCCATGGGAACTACAGAATTAAAGGTATCATTTGGGGGGATTTTTTCTTCTACCATAAAACTTTTTGAGGGGCCTTTCACTGTTGATGACTTGTAAAGCAGTTCACAGGGTTCATATGGGACAAGGTGGCAAGAATTGTTTGACGAAATTCATAGGTACCTCCAGAGAGCCTCAGAATGTTATTTTGTTTATTCTAGGAAGAAAGTAAGGGTCCTCAAAGAGTTAAATCTTCTACAACTACTCCTGCCCACTCCTTGAATAATCCTTAGGAATGATTTGGGTTTTTAGTTCAATGACTTCTTACTGCACATGTAAATATTAGTGCAAATTTTAGAAGGCACTGAATTATTGTGGGGTCTTGGGAACATAAGCCCACACAAAGAGTATGGTATGCTTAAGTACTCAGACTTCAGTGCCCATCATGCTGATATTCATTCAGTCCAAACTCCACTGTCTACCCGGTGTCTGACTTCCAGATGAAAATCATGATGGTTGCCACCTGAGAGGGACATTACTAAGATGAGGTGAGCTAATGTCACAATGCATTTATGATAGTGTTGTAGTAGTTACTGGGTATTGGAGAATTAGTGAGATCATCTCTAGGGAAGAGTAGTTCTCTTTCAGTAATCATTGTTTGCCTGTAGTTCTTTGTTTAGGGTGTAGCCCATTAGATTTCCCTCTTAGTACTGATGTACTACAAGATGCCCCTCCCTCAGCCTAGACACAAGGGGGAGGGCTGAGGCCCTATCCCAAAGGATATGACAGACTCTGAAAAACCTCCCCCCCATGGAAGGCCTCACTCTCCCTGGGGAGCAGAAATGGTATTGGATAGGTAGGGTGTTAGTGGTGGGCAGGGGAGGAGGGGAGGGAGAGGGAATGGGGATTGACATGTAAAACAATCTTGTTTCTAATTTAAATTTAAAACATTTAAAAATATAGGAAAATAAATATTGAGACAAAAACGAATTAAAAAAGAGATTAACTTTAAAGCTAATTGTTAAGAGTTATTTGTTCTTTTGTCTGTTTCTCTCATCTCAATAAGGTGATTTAAGCTGAAAACTACCAGGAACAGGGACTGAGATTTACATGTGCAAACACAATTACAGCATACATCTGGAAAAAAATTTCCTTTTAGAACTACTCATCATGGGGTGCCCAAACATCATTCTTGTTCTTGAGACTCAGGGGACATTGTGAAAGTAGTAACAGGAAGGTTGTAAGAGCCAGAACATCAGAAAGGTCTGCTCTGAGAAATGACAGGTAAACTATACCCATGATACAACAACATTTCTGCCTAATCAAGGCACTGTGTATTTCTTAGCAGTAAAATTGGAAAGCAAATTTGATCATTAAAAGCATATAACATATAAGTGTATGATAAAATCATCTCATTTCATATTTTCATATTGTGTTTTTAGTATTTATAGAGAAATAGAACATGTTCATTTGGCCAGCAATTAGCTCAATTTTCTTCATCCGTATTGCTCCTTTCACACAGGATGTCTTAGTAAGAAGTATCCTGTATATAATAGAATGACTCTGGGGATGAATTGGCATAATAAGGCATGATACAATATAACATATCAGGAAAAGAATATAGAATTTCTGGACTGTTCTTTTTATCTGTTGTACTTTATTGCTTCTCCAAATAGATCTGTTTTGCAGACTACTCACTGAATATGTTGTACTCAGTGCTTTGAAGGATGAAAACAAAATAATTGACCATATTCAACTTATTTATGAATCTGGCCTTATAAATAAATATTCTGTCATTCAAGAATGGAAAACTCAGCTATTATCTCATAGCAAAAAGAATTATTTTTAAAATTATATACCATTGTGAAATGAAGAACATCTCCTTTAGCCTTACCTACACAACTATCAGCTGTGAAAATTTGCAAGGAAAAGAAACAATATTCAATATGGAGTAGCTTTATCTGCTCTTGTACAGATAAAGACCAAGTAAAGAGTGAATCAGTAAATCCTTTTGTTTTCCCTCACCCCCATTCCCTAGTTTCTCATCAGTCTAATTGCATTGCAATCACTGGTCCAGTTTACATGGTTAATTTAGGAGTAGAGGTTGGCCTACCACTCTGCAAGGAGGAGCAAAATAGATGCCAACATGGGTTCATGAGATGAGCTATAATAGTGATTGGGTTCACATTGATCTGTGAATGTATAGATACAGGACTATTACAGTAAATCTGAGCCATTTTGTTATTCACAAGTTTCTCACTCCTGATAGTCTCTTAACATGGATGTCTTAACACATCTATATAGCAAATAAACTAAGAGATGACCAGTGGCTTGTGTTTGGTTTCTGATGGGGAATGTCCTTCTGTGTATGTTTATCTTATTGGTTGTTGAATAAAGCACTGTTGGTCAATAGGGCAGCAAGATAGGTGGGACTAGGAGTCAAGGAGGATTCTGAGAAATGTAGGAAAGAGAAGTCTGGTGATTCAGGAAGGAAGTCACATAGCAGGCAGATTCAGAATTTAAGCAAGGACAAGCAGGAAGTCACCCTCTTGCTCTTCTTCTTCCTCCTGCTCTTTGCTCTGGAGCCACCATGTGATCCCAGGAAGAGGATGCCAGCAGAAGGTATATAGCATCGATAAGGTAAGTCTTATAAAATATATAGATTTATGATAATTAAGACTGAGGTAGCATATAAGAAATCCTAGTCAATTGGCCAGCAGCATTGTAAACTAATATAAAACTCTGTGTGTTATTCTGGGCGCCCACATAGTGACGGGACTAGGGCAGATGGAATAAAGACTTGTCATTACAGAATGGTGTCAGGAGTGGGATCACCCCACACCCCGAGGTTCCCAGAGGAAGAGAAGAACCTCCTGCCGCAGCCTGCCCTGTCGAGCCGCTGAGAGGTATTGGAGAGGCTTCGTTATGTTACACTATCCAGTGCTCTTTGGGGTGGGACTTGGCACTCTGAAAATGGCTTGCAGCCCTCTAGAATTCTAGAGTTTAGGATTCTGCACTCTCACCACCACAAGCCGCCAGTTGCTGCAACTAGTCAAGCAGCAGCAGAACCCCGGCAGCTGGCAGTAAGAGTTATTGTTACAAAATAAATGGTGACCCACTTGGCTTTAAGAACTTCCACAGGAAAACTTCACAAAAGCTTAAAAAGGTATTTTAGAAGCAAAAGAACAGAGACAAGCATGACTTCTTGGTAGCAGCATTTTCTTGGGTGGTCTCTGTTTTGCTAGAGACAAGCAGATACTCAAGCAGTTCCTTTAGGAGAGGTTTCCTGACTCAGTGTAAGTGGGAAAAAAAACAGGCCTCTTTTTAAAAGGCCTTGCTAGCTAAGTCTGTAGAGCATGAGACTCTTAATCTCAGGGTCATGGGTTCATACCCCATGCAGCTGGCAGTGGCAGTGACCACATCTCCAAGCCGGCAAACTGCTCCTTGGTGGTAGCATAGACCAAGGTGGTGAGCACAGCTCTCAGAGCTGGTGGTAAATACCTCCCCTATCTTGTAAAGACAGCAGATAAGAAAGCCACTGCTTTGATTTTGGCGGTGTTGTTTAACAGTTAAAAGATTGCATGACCAGAAAAAGGTAAAGATTTACAATAAAGACAGATTCAGATGAAGAAAAACCTCTAAAGGTTTACACTGTGTTTAAAAATATGTGTAGACTTGTGAAAGAAAAAGAAACAGAAGGAAATAGGGTAGCTAGGTGTGGTGGCACACGCCTTTAATCCCAGACCTCCAGAGGCAGAGGCAAGCAGATCTCTGTGAGTTCAAGGCCAGCCTAGTGTACAGAGTGAATTCAAGGGCAGCCAAAGTTACACAGAGAAACCCTATCTCATAAAAGGAAAACATAAAAGTAAAAGAAATAGAAAAATACAAAGCCACATATAGATGGAAAATACACAGAGTCTGGATACTATATGCTATATTGTTGTCTTTAAATTGCTTGATTGCCAAGGATAGAGCTACAACTGCTATAATACATTTGATTATCAATGCTGCTAAGTTAATCCAACTTATACATTTTAAAAATGCTTTGACTTCTAAGTTTGAATATAAGGACAGGTTACTTGGGAAAGGAGTTTTTGCTTGTATTGCCACAGAAAATGGAAAGCTATGGATTCCTTCCAGACTAATATGGTTTGATCAAGCAAGACCCCCTAAAGCAGTGGCCCAAATGATCCTATATCTAAAACAGCAGAGATGATGCAGTCTAGACGACTTCAGCCAGGATTTCTGTGTTTCATCATGGTCCCCATGGTATGGACATCACCCCAACCAGCACGAAGCAGTTTGGAATGAACAACACCCAAATTCCCAAATATTGTTTATAAATGTTTGTTTTCATTTAAATGGGGTTGGTTATAAATGGTAATGAAAACACTTCTTTTTATTTAGACAGAAAAGAGGAGATGGGAAATGTCCTTCTGTGTATGTTTATCTTATTGGTTGTTGAATAAAGCATTATTGGCCAGCAAAATAGGTGGGACTAGCAGTTGAGAAGAATTCTGGGAAATGTAGGAAAGAGAAGTCTGGTGATCCAGGCAGGAAGTGACATAACAGGCAGATTCAGAATTTAAGCAAGGACAAGCAGAAAGTCACTCTCTTGCTTTTCCTCTTCCTCATGCTCTCTTCTCTATGGGGCTGCCATGTGATCATGGGGAAAGGATGCCTGCAGAAAGCGTCCTCAATAAGTTTTATAAAATATATAGATTTTATGATAATTAAGATTGAGCTAGCATATAAGAAATCCTAGCCAATTGGCCAGCAGCAATGTAAACTAATGTAAGACTCTGTGTGTTCTTTTGGGAGTCCTAACAGGCAGCTGGGCTCAGGAGGCATGGCAGAAAGATTTATCATTACAGGTTTCTTTTAATTTTGTTTATGTTTTTACACTTTTCTTGGATTTGTACTAGAATCAAGGTCCTCACTTGGCTTAATAATCTTGTTGAAAATATGTAGACCCAGAAAGACAAACATAGCTTATTCCCTCTTAAACGGTATTTCCTAGCTCCAAATCCTTTGATATGATTATACAACACAGAGTAACCATAGAAACCATGGAAGTAGAAAGAGACTTGGGAGGAAGGAATTGGGGGGGAGATAGCAGGATACAGGTGATATGAAGTGGGAAATGGAATAACAGGGAGATGAGGACCTTGAATTGGGTGGAGGGAGGGAAATCAATACAGAGGAAGGAGGGATGAGAGACAAATAACAGCAAGGTTATTTGATAGAACCTCAAGAAATCATACTATTTCATATTTACCTGAAATTATATTCCATATATGAATATATAAGTATGCACACACACATTTTTACTATTTAAAACAATTTTTAAAATTTTAAATATATTGTGATCATATCCTATATTCATAAGATAACTGTACATGAGATAGGAATATTGTTGGTTAACTTTATTGAGGGGAAATCACTTAGATGAGAAACCGATAGCCCAGGTTAGTCCTCTAAGCATCCAGTCTCAGAAGCTCTTCAGACTGGCACCCAGAGAGAGGACAAGCTCCTCTCTCCTCAGGTCTTTATCCTACACATCCGGTACACACCTGTGACCACGCCCAAATGGGCATGGTTAGTGCTATAGGTACCTAGTAAGATCTCTTCCTACAATATTCTTCCCCTCCCCAAGTTCTTCCAGATCCTCTAGCCATACCTACCCACCCAAATTTAAGTTTTCTCAAAAAAACAAACAAAAAGAATTCCTCCAAAACAAAACAGCAAATAAAACTACACACACACACACACACACACACACACACACAATCAAAACAAAACAAAACAACAACAACAAAAAACACTATGGAGTTGATTATATGTTGGTCTACTACTCCTGAACATGAGGCCTGTCCTGGAGTAATTGACAGACCCAGTGTCACACCGTTGGAGAAAACATATTTTCTCTCTCCCAGCATGTATAATGACAATTCACTTTTTATCCTTCATCCTAGTGGCTAGCTTTTCATTCATTCATTTTTAAAATAATAAGATAAAACAAAAACTATCATATCAAAGTTGAACAAGACAAACCAACAAAAATAAAAGAGCCCAAGAGAAGGCAGAAGAATCAGAGACCCACCCATTCCAACATTAGGACATCCCATAAAAACTGAATTAGAAGCCATAATATATACACAGAAAACATGCTACAGATCCATACAGGTGCTGTGCTTGCTATTTCAGAATCTATGAATCTATGAGCTTTGATCATGTTCATTCAGATGACCTTGATCTTCTGTCGTTGTCTACCCCCTCTGGCTGTTACACTCTTTCTGCCTTCTCTTCTTCTGGGTTCCGTGGGCTCTGATGGGAGAGATTGGATGGAGATATTCCATTTAGGGCTTTGTGTTCCAAGGTCTCTCACATTTTGTTCCAATCTGCTACAGAAGGAAGCTTCTCTAATGATGGCTGAATAAGGCACTGATCTACAAGAACAGCAGAATATCATTAGGAGTCATTTTACCACTACATATTTTTCTTTTTAAGACCAGTATTATTTTATTTAACCTCACATCCTGGACTATCTATTCTCAGGTTCTTGGTCACCCAAGCAGTATTAGATATGGGTTGCATCTAATGGAGAGAGTCTTAAGTAAAATCAGTGATTGCTTAGGTACTTCCACAAGCTTTGTGCCACCATTGCCCTAGAATATCTTGCAGGAAGTAGACCAATATAGATAAAGGGATTATGGCTGGCATGATGTTTAAATTCCTTTTTGGAAATTATGAAGACTACATCCTTTTACCAAAGACTCTAGAACATAGAAGCAACGAGTCAATGTAGGCACCAGCTTGGCGTCTCCATCTTCAATGAATTGTGTAGGTGCTGTCTTCAGCAATAGGGCCTTGCTGTCTGTCAATTTGTGGAGAGCAACCTATAATCTTGGCAACAGCCTGTGTTGTTTTGATATTCCCATGGAGCCCTTTTGCCAACAATTCAATTAGATGTAATCCAATCCCAGCACTGGAAGCTTCATTTGGTAACAACAACAAAAAAATAGCCACTTGGGGCTTTCTCCCCCATTATTTGGTGATTTCATTAGATTGCCTTCATATATGTAGATATTTCAGAAGGGTTTCTATTGCATTAGGTTTCCATATTACCCTTCAAATGCCCCTTAATTTTAGCTATCTCTCCCTGTGTTCTCTCCCACAATCCCCTCTCCCATCCCCTGCCCACTTGATCCTCCAATTTCAGTGCCCTAATTTGTCTATAACTATCTATTCTATTTTTCTTTCCTAAAGAGAACTATCTGTACCCTCTGGTCCCTTATTCTATACCTACCTCCTGTAGTTCTATGGATTGTGGCTTGGCTATAATTGAATTTAGAGCTCATATCCATATATAAGTGAACATATACCATATTCATCTTTCTGAATCTGGTATACCTCACTGCATTGAGCCTCATCCCTTATTTTATAATGAAGTCTCATGATGCCTTTAAATTAATTTCCTACTGATGAATATTAACACTTGTACTAAACAAATGATAACAAGGAACTGAAATATACAAAACCAGAGCAACATTTTTAATATAATCAAAGGTTCATTTTTATTATTTAAAATTGTTCTTAATGGTCTGATGATAAGTAATGATACAGAAATATTTAATAATATTTCATTCTAGCCAAGACATTTTTAAATTAAATTTTCATTCTTAAAAGCAAGGATCTAACCCCAAGTGAAAAAAATTCTTAGCAAAGCAAAGTGTCATAAAGAGGAATCTTCAAGAACTTGATGACTATGTATGAATTAGAGTTGAGTATACTATGTTATTATCTCAAACAGCCCTGCTGTTTTCTGTGAGTAGGGCAAGTGCTCAAAAAAAATCAGATGTATAAAACACTACATTTCCTGCCTTGTGATCCAACCAATTTAGCGTGTGTATTTTGGGCTATAATTTTTTTCTTTTGAAAAATAAGCTATTTTTCTGAAATTATTTAACTTCTTTCAACACAGTGTAAAATAATCTTGAATTCAAAAGAGAGATGAGAAGGATTTCTCTCAGCTGGCCACCAAGGTCTTCAGGAAAATGAACTCAAGTGGCAGTTTCATATTGATATTAGAAGAAGGAAACAGTTTAAGTTGGAGCAATATAAGATTTAGGAAAAGAATGCAAAGTAATTGGCTTGGCTTAGATGTCATTGCTTCTGTATTACAATTCTGTAAGTTCCCCTTTCCAAATGGGTTCTAACAGTTTAAAACCAGACCATTCCATATTATTTTACTGGATTTACATAGTTAATAACTGCTGTGATAAAAGTCTTGATAGGTACACAGTTATCCTGTCAATCATCAGAATCATCCATTTCAGATTTTAGACTTTCACAATGTTTCATAACAATGTTTTGTTATCATTTAAAACAGAAATGTCCCCTAAAGAAAAGTGAATTCTGCCCTACCCTTACCCCCACCAGAAGCCATCCATTGTATGGAGTGACTATAAGGACAACACAAATTGGACTTTTTTATCTTTTTTCTGGGGACTGGAGGGAAGCCATGAGGGTGCAAGGGCAGACCTGGGAGGACTGAGAAGTAGGGGTGACCGGTGTGCATTATCTGAAATTCCTAAATAATCAATAAAATATGTTAAAGATAAAATAAGAATGTGTCTTACTTTCACTGGTGAATAGACATTACCACCTTGTACATATCCTTACTTTAGATTTATGAAAAAAAAGTAGTTCTCAATTTTTGAAATTGAAAGCCTGAAGTATAACCTCCTTTACTCTGTTTCCTCTTTGTTTTGTACTGTAGGATTATTGAGAAACCCAAGGTAACAGAAATGAGAGTTAAAAATTGATTTCATATTCAAAATGCAGATTTTTAGATTAATGGAAAATACTGTTGCATTTTTCATAACTTGAAATTTTATGTATAGGGAAAGAAAAACTTTACACAGTTGGTTTAATTTTATAAGCGAATCACTTTGATGCCTCAAAAAGCTATCTTTATAGCAGTTTGCAACTTGGAACCAAATATATATTTTTTGAAAATTGAGTTTTCAGTTTGACAGAGGAAGGTTTTTAAATTCTATATACGAAATATTCTTTGAGGTAAACAGTGAAACATCTCCTATTTGGATCACTCTCATGGAAAGTTACACGTTGAAAGCAACCTAAAACCTTTCATAGTGATTTGTATCTGATCGATACTAACCATTTCCAGCAATATTCAACCCAAGATGTGGTGAGAAATATGTCCACCTGTCAGTCATATACATGACTTATAGTCTTTGACATATATTAAGCAATCCACCACTTTTCATTTTTATTGATATTAGTGTGTGAGTGAGAAAGCCAACTGAAACAAGAGTCTTGCTTCCAGAATAATTAACAGTGAAGTAACCCACCCTTCTTACCCACAGGAAAGAATGGAGGTGATCTCTAAAATTCCTGTTGCTCCTCAAACACCTATAGTACTTACCTCTGAATAGACTGAACCTAGCCTTCTAACTGGTAATCTACTTGATGTCCTTAACATGAATAATAGTGAGCAACATGGCTCATTGTTCAGCTTATGAGAATTTCTCATTTATTTATGATACGATATGCAAAATTCTTTTGTTAATTTTTTTCTAGTTCTTTTGAACTGGAAACAGTTTTGGTGTGTGGTTCAGGTGCCATGGGAGTGAAGACCTTCCTACCTTTGACTATTGAATGGTAAAATTATAGGCATGTTACACCAAACATCACAGTCAGCCAATTTCTTAAATGTGTTGTGGCTTAGTAGGAATTTCTATTTCTAAATATGTATATATTAGGAATATATCCTGAAATAATTCAAAGACATACATCCTAAAACAGGAGAAACTAGAAACTAGAGTACAAATATAGTATAATTACGAGATAGCTTTCACAAATCTATTAAGAGAAGTAAGAGTACTTTTATAAACTTCAGCCATTAAACCTTTTTTAAAAAAAAAATTTTGTGGTGCCAGACCCAGTTCAGTGGTGGCAGATTATGAACACTGAACACCCAGAGGCAGCCTGGCCTCCACCCACCGGCCCAGATAGGCCAGGAACTGTTAGAGTTCCGGTTCGTCATCCCTGCTCAGAGTCATCTGACACAAGTGACCATATGGAGTTTGGCAGTGGGATCAGACACCCCAAGGCCTGGTGACAGCTCTGCCTCCAACTGCCAGCCCAGTGGGACCCAGCATGCCTGGACATTGCCGACACCCGGGTAACAGTGACACCTCCATCCACGAGAAGAGGACCAACATCAGAGTATTGGATCTGTTTGCATCTACCAGAAGGGAACCGTGGTCCCACACCCACCAGGAGAACAAGAAACACTTGCTACACACACCAGAAGAAAGGATGAGAAGAGGACAAGGTAAAAGCACATCCAACAACAGAAAACCCAATATGACACCACCGGAGACTAGGAACCATACACCAGCAAGACCTGAACATCACGATGCAGATGAACCAGAAGAGAATGACCTTAAAAACATCTTCAGGAAAATGATAGAGGACCTCAAAGAGGACATGAGAAAATTCCTTAAAGAAATGGAAGAAAAAACAAACCAAAAAATACAAGATATCAACAAATCTCTCAAGGAAACAGTTCAAGACCTAAAAACCGAAATAGAGACAATAAAGAAAGCACAATCTGAGGGAATGCTGGAAATAGAAAAGCCGGGTAAAAGATCAGGAACTACAGATGTAAGGATAACCAACAGAATGCAAGAGATGGAAGAGAGAATCTCAGGAGTTGAAGACACACTAGAGGAAATAGATTCATCAACCAAAGAAAATCTTAAGTCCAACAAATCCCTAACCCAAATATCCAGGAAATATGGGATACTGTGAAAAGACCAAACCTAAGAATAATAGGTATAGAAGAAGGTGAAGAAATCCAACTCAAAGGCATAGAAAACATATTCAACAAAATCATAGAAGAAAACTTTCCCAACCTAAAGAAAGACATGCCAATGAAAATACAAGAATCCTACAGAACACCAAATAGACTGGACCAAAAGAAAAGGTCACCTCGCCACATAATAATCAAAACACCAAGCATACACAACAAAGAGAAAATATTAAGAGCAGCAAAGGAAAAAGGTCAAGTAACCTATAAAGGCAAACCTATCAGAATCACACCTGACTTTTCCTTGGAAACTCTGAAAGCCAGAAGGTCCTGGATCGATATTCTACCTACACTAAGAGACCATGGATGCCAGCCCAGACTACTATACCCAGAAAAGCTTTCAATCATTATAGATGGAGAAAACAAGATATTTCATGATAAAACCAGATTCAAGCAATACATATCCACCAATCCAGCCCTACAGAAAGTACTGGAAGGAAAACTGCAACCCACGGAAGTTAATTACAACCAGAAAAACAAAAAGCAATAGATAATCCCAACTTACCAACAGCCAAAAGGAAAAATGGGACAGAATCCCACACATAATCTTGCCATCATCATCAAATCAAAAACAAACAAGAATGAACAATAATAAATGGTCATTAATATCCATCAACATTAATGGTCTTAACTCCCCTATAAAAAGACACAGATTAGCAGAATGGATAAGAAGACAGAATCCTTCCTTTTGCTGCATACAAGAAACTCACCTCAACCTCAAAGACAGACGGTACCTAAGAATTAAAGGTTGGGGAAAGATCTTCCAATCAAATGGACCCAAGAAACAAGCGGGGGTAGCAATCCTAATATCCAACAAATTGGACTTTAAACTAAAATCAGTCAAAAGAGATGAAGAAGGTCATTTCCTACTCATCACAGGAGAAATCCATCAGGATGAAGTCTCAATTCTGAACATTTATGGCCCAAATAAAAAGGCATCCATGTTTGTAAAAGAAACTTTACTAAAACTCAAATCACACATAAAACCACGCACACTTATAGTGGGAGATTTCAACACCCCACTCTCACCACTGGACAGGAACACCAGACAGAAACTTAACAAAGAAACAAAAGAACTGATAGAAGTTATGGCACAATTGGACTTAACAGATATCTATAGAACATTCCACCCAAATACAAAACAATTTACCTTCTTCTCAGCGCCACATGGAACCTTCTCTAAAATCGACCACATAGTTGGCAACATAGCAAACCTCAACAAGGTACAAAAAAAAATTGAAATAACCCCCTGTGTCTTATCAGACCACCTTGCTTTAAAATTAGAATTCAGCAACAACAAGAACTACAGAAAATCTACAAACTCATGGAAATTAAGTAACACTCAATTGCACAATTCATGGGTCCAGGAAGAAATAAAAAAAAGAAATTAAAGATTTCCTAGAATTCAAAGAGAATTCGGACACAACATACCCAAACTTATGGCACACTTTGAAAGCAGTGCTAAGAGGAAAGATCATAGCACGAAGTGCCCACATGAAGAAACAGGAGAATAATCACACTAGAGAATTAACAGCACAATTGAAAGCTTTAGAACAAAAAGAAGCCAATACATCCGACCGGAGCGAGCAGACCCCACCAGGAAAGATAAATGGGCAATTGAGGGGCTGGGAAACATCTAATAAAAAGGGA